>NC_065415.1:1845270-2151103 GCF_024362695.1 Pectinophora gossypiella | reverse complement strand
GCTTCAGATGTAATAAGTTCGGTCATATTGCTCCAGAGTGCCCAGAAAACAAAATGGAGGCGAAGACATCATTGCCAACAACAGGAATTCATTCATCGGAGAGAGAAAAACCGCATACGACGACTTATCAAACATCGGATAACTTCGGCAAACATCGGCCGCATGAAGATTGGCGAAAACGACCGAGACAGCCACTGAAGCAAAGTTACTTCAATTTGCAGTATGAGGGCGCTGCTTCCAACGAGGACACTCACGAAGTTCAACACGATTCAACATACACGATTCATTCCGAGATTCATTCATCAGAATACAAAACGAAGATAGAAACGGATGGTCAAATATCGACCAATGAAGTTAGCAGCCCAATGTTACTCAAGGTCAAGTCACAGATAACAGGTTATGACGGAAAAAATGGCGATTCCACCGGAACAAATGTAAACAAACACGATTTACACGATAATATGAAGAAAAAGTTGTTGAAGACAATTGAAATTCAAGGAAAATGTTATGAAAACTGTCTTGTGGATAGCGGAAGCGATATAAATATAATCAGTGAAGAGATTAGTGCGGGATTTTCGACCGGAAAGCGGATAAATACAAGTTTAACATTATCAGGACTTGGAAACTACAAAGTGAAGGCAAACAGCGCAATTACATGTGAAATTATCATAGATGGAAGAAAATACTACAACGTAAAGTTCTACGAAGTGACAAAAGAGTGCATGCCATTCGAAATCATACTAGGAAATGACTTTTTAAGGACAGTAACTACAGTTATAAATAGGTGCTCAGTGTGGTTTATGCCGAAAGATGAAGAGTGGATGTGTAGTTTGTTGTGTAAAGAGAATGAGGATGAGGTGAATAATCTTTGTTCCACAGGTCACATCAAGAACACCGAGGTAAGAAAAGAAGTCCAGCAGTTAGTGCAAAACTACCAACCACATCAGATCTACGAGTCACCTATCAAGATGAAGATTGTGCTCAAAGACGAAGTTCCAGTAGTTCAACGGCCACGACGGTTATCTCTGAAGGAACAACAAGAAGTAGAAGATCAGGTAAACGAGTGGAAAAGAAGTGGAATAGTACAGGTGAGTCATTCAGAGTATTGTAGTCCGGTGACAGTTGCTAGGAAAAAAGATGGGACAGCAAGAGTGTGTATTGATTATAGAAAGTTAAATACAAAGATAGTGAAAGATGAATTTCCCCTTCCACTCATTGACGACTGCATAGATAAATTATCTGATGCCAAAGTGTTTACTTGTCTAGATCTGAAGAATGGATTTTTCCATCTACCAGTGAGTGAAGAGTCGATAAAGTACACATCATTTGTGACCCACAATGGTCAATACGAATTCACAAGGGCTCCTTTTGGCTTATCTATTTGCCCAAGCTATTTTATGAGGTTTATATCTGTCATATTCAGAGAATATATAACAAAAGGTTGGATGATTGTTTACATTGACGATATTATTATTACAGCAAAAGATGAAGAGGAGGGCTTGCAAAGACTACAGATGACACTTCAGACGGCAGCCAATTATGGATTACAAATAAATTGGAAAAAAGCTAGCCTACTTATGACGAACATCAACTTCCTGGGACACAGAATTGAAAATGGAGAAGTGAGACCATCACAGGACAAAATAGAAGCTGTGGCCAAGTTCCCAGAGCCTAAGACACTCAAGCAATTACATAGCTTTGTGGGCCTAGCATCATATTTCAGGAAGTATATACCAAACTTCGCATTCATTGCAAGTCCACTTACCAATTTGTTAAGAAAAGATTCAAAATTCGAATTTGGAGAAAGAGAAAGAGTATCATTCAATACACTAAAACAGAAGCTAACAGACGACCCAGTTTTGAAGATATATAACCAAAAATATGAGACAGAAGTACATACAGATGCCTCCAGCTTGGCGTATGGTGCTATTTTGATGCAAAAAGATGAACATGGAGATATACATCCAGTGTACTACATGAGCAAGAAGACTAATGATTATGAGAAGAAATATAGTAGTTATGAACTAGAAACATTGGCTGTTATCGAAGCAGTAAAAAGATTCAGACATTATCTACATGGAATAAGGTTCAGAATTATCACGGATTGTCAAGCGTTCAAGATGACATTACAAAAAAAGGATTTAACGGCTAGAGTAGCCAGATGGGCTTTATTCTTACAGGAATTTGACTTTATTATTGAGCACAGAGCGGGAAAGAAGATGCAGCATGTAGATGCACTCAGCCGCAACCCTTTTGTAGGCCTGCTGAATAACCTGCATGAAAGCTTAAGAAAAGCTCAAGAGACAGATGAAGGAATAAAGGCGATTTGTGCTATTTTAAAAGATAAACCATATGAAGATTATAGTTTACAAGATGGATTACTCTACAAGGGTACAGAGAAGCTATTAGTAGTACCAATGGCCATGGAAACAGGTATAATAGAGAAGGCACACTCAAATGGACATTTCGCAGTAAAGAAGACAATAGAACTTATCAGTAAAAGCTACTACATAAAGAACTTGGAAGTAAAAGTACAGAACTACATAGCTACATGTATACCATGCTTACTAGCAACAAGGAAGAACAAGAAGGAAGGATTTCTTAACCCAATAGACAAAGGAGAGACACCATTAAGTACTATACATCTTGACCATATTGGGCCCATGACTGAGACCAAGAAACAGTATAATAATATATTGACAGTCATTGACGGCTTTACAAAGTTTGTGTGGTTATTTCCGACCAAAGGTGTGACTGCAAAAGAGACAATAGATAAATTGAAGATACATCAACAAACATTCGGGAACCCAGCAAGATTTATTACAGACCGCGGAAGTGCTTTTACGAGCAATGACTTTACACAGTATTGTAAAGATGAAGGTATAGAGCATGTACTAATCACCACAGGCATTCCACGCGGAAATGGACAAGTAGAACGTGTCCACAGAACATTGATATCTGTTCTCACAAAATTATGCATTGAAGATCCAAGCTTATGGTACAAGCATGTGAGCAGAGTACAAAGAGCAATAAACAGCACACACCATAGAAGCATCAGCACCACTCCATTCCAACTACTAACAGGATCAAAAATGAGAACTGGTAAAGATGACCGAATATATGAGTTACTACAGCAAGAAGAAAGAGACAACTTTATAGAAGAAAGACAGGAATTACGTAGAAAAGCTAAAGAACAAATACAGAAAATACAGGAAGAAAATAAACGAAATTACAATAGAAACAGAGAAGAAAGTAATAAATACAAAGTTGGAGACTTCGTAGCCATCAAAAAAACACAATTTGGAAGCGGAATGAAGCTGAAACCAAAATTTCTAGGACCCTACAAGGTCACCAAAGTGAAGAGGAATGACCGCTATGATGTAGAGAAGGTAAATGACAGCACAGAGGGCTCCAAAAGAACATCATCCTCTGCTGACAATATGAAGAAATGGCCAGAAGATTAACAACATCTATATCAAAGGTATATAATTATATACATTACTTATTTACAGGGAAGAAGAATTTTCTCTCATTTTTTTTTATTATTTCATTTTTCTTTGCATGTTATGATGAAAGATGAATGGATGTGAAGCATATTAGGAAGAGCACCTATCACTTTAAGATTGTATTAAAATAAAAACAATTGTTTGGATGTTTATAACATTTAATTCATAAAATCATAAGTTGTTTCATAAAGTAAGAAGTAAAAATCTGTATAAGTAAACTATAAGAATAAAAAAAATACTATGTTGTAACTTACCTGTGTTCTTCTTTAATCTATTAGGAGTAAAAAACTGAAAGTATGACTTATGTTTTATATCAAGTTGTGTAACCTAAAATAGTACAAATAAGCTTTAAGATGTTACTTACTTACCTATATTTTTCTTAGATCTAATAAAAGTCTAATAACTAAAAGTTAAACTATGTTTTAAGATTCTGCAACTTACAAAATTAAACCTATTTATATATAACTAAGAGTTACAATACTATGCCTACATAATGAATATACAAAGTGTTACTTGTTGTTTTAAACTCTGGATAATTAAGGCTATACTTATAATTAAACCTAATACTAGAGTGTCAATATTTTTGTTGTATGGTAGAGTCAACAAATTCATTTCATATTTTTTTTTATATAAACATAATTAATAGATACATATAAGATGATAAGATAAGATGTAACTTGATGATGTGGTATGACGGAAAATGACAGAATGTAAGGTGATGAATACATCCTGAAGTCTGCAGTCTGAGGACAGACTGGTGGTCAGGACGGCCGAATGTGGGGTATGAGTGTGTGTAGGTGTTTGAGGTGTAAGAGAGTAAGGTGATGGTAAGATAAAGGAGAAGGAATGAGACGGAATTGAAAGACAGAGAAACAGGATATGCGAGGTACAGGTGTACGAGAAGGAGGGAAGATACGAGCGAAGACGGAAGGAACTGAATATAGCGGAAGTGTGAGAGGTAAGGAGTGAAAGGGACGGGAGATTAGGAAAGATGGCGAAAGTGTGTGCGCGTGGTACTGGAAATGTTTTGTGAAGAATTACTCAAAAACTTACTTGTGTGTGCATTTTGTTATAAAACTTTAAAAAATAAACAGTGGGAATTGGGCTTGAGTGTTTTTCTCCGCTCCCTCCCACATGTATGGTATAACTTGAAGCACGAAATCTCAACTTTGTTGTTTCAATTATAATAAATAGATATACAGAAAGGGATTTACTGATAACTTCTTTACATTGTTTCAGTTTTTTTTTCTGGTGATCTAAGAAGAGACTTTAAAGAATATAGCCTAAATTATCAGAAAGTAATCTTAAACAGGAAAGATTAAGTTTGTTTTGTAACTTATATCGTTTTGAAGCTATAAATAAGGTATACCGTGACGCCTCTAGCGACTGAGGGCGATTTATTTTCCGTGCTCTGTGGATAAAGTTGTCAGTTCACCCCACGGTTTGAGCGACAGTTTAAAATATAACACTGTGAGAACAATAGTTTGAAGTAATTTATAGATCTAGATAGCGAGCTGCTGGGGTAAGTGTAAATACGGTGATATTTGCTACCTGAAACAGGATAGAAAGGCCCTAACGCGCATTTTTTATGAGAACCACAGTCGCCGGTTCAACCCCAACCACTTTAACTATACTACTCCTGCAACCAGATAACTGCGATAGCTCTACTTCTTCCCAAATTCTATAGCTACTTTACCGACAATGTATATTTTGAAAGCTTCTCATCAGATTAATGATACCTAAATGATAAAAATGCCTGGTATTAATTCTGTTTCTCTAGTTATTAAATAACTTGTAATGTATACTACATTGATTTAAAGGATGTGTTGCTGTTGCAGTTTCTTGTTATTTCTTCTCCTCAGCCATAACACATTGCGAAATGACGTAAATTCAAAAATGTTAAATTGACCTACAACAAGTTTATCTATGATAATTATGTTGAATAAATGATTCTGATTCTGATTTATAGGATAAGCTGCAATTTTATCATTACTTTTAATAATTTAATTTAATAAAATAATTATTAAAAATAATTATTTAACTTAATAAATAGATACCGGATACAAAAGTATATTTCTTAATTAATAGCCGAGCATACTAAGGTTTTTAGTTTCCCTATAAGGAGGGATCTCCTTCCATCGATGTTTGACTTGTTGCCCTGCAGGTTATAATATTGTATATATATAATACACACATACATATATAATACACTAGACGACCTTTTAATATATTTTCGCGGAGCTCCGTGCGTCGAATTTGCGGACGAGTGTAGTACAAATATATATGAACTTTTTGCTCATACTTGTATGGGCAAAAACAAACACAACTGACTTTTTTCTTCTATTCCGGGATTTTATGTATGTAAAATAAATGGGCGGTCAATAATTACAGCAAACATAATTAATAGAGGCCACAGCATTTCCATTTAAATTTGACAAACAATTGAAACCGCTTCGCTGATTCGCTTTAATCTACAAATAATGGTTGATTCCGTGAAATTTCGATATTGATTTAAATTTGCTTTTTGTGTTTACAGCTTATTGTTTAATTCTATTTTTGAAATTACGTTTTATAGATATTTGTTTAAAAATGTAGTCACTAGGAACTAATTAATATGTGAAAAACAGAAATTTTAATAATCTTCTTTTAGTAAGCGTAGAAAACTACGTTGAACAATTAAGATTGTTTTATTAACTTTTTATTTCTAATTTTGTTATTAAGTTTTACAACTGTTATAATTTTGTACCTTATTACTTAATTTTATAATATTTAGGTAGATAATGGTGCTAATTCAATAATCAAAAAATTAAAAAATATTTCCTGTACACACCATCTAATTTTATTTTAAGTTATACCTGTCATTTTCTTATCAGGAGCCATGTCAGGGACCTTTGGCGGCTCAATAATAACCCTGACACTAAGGTTGATGAGGTTGGTATTCCACATCACAAACCACACGATAAGAAGAAGTACAGGCGTTTTACTATTAATAATATGTCGCTTGTTTAATACAATACGAGTTTTTTTTCTTTCAGCTTGATGTTTTTTTATTATTTTCTAATCATTATTAAAAACTTTGTTTATTTGTAAAACAGCTTATAGAAAGAATTGTAGTGACCACAACCGGCCGAGCACCCTAAACTTTACCATCCCTTGCTAACGTGACCGTTCGATCTCTCGTGGTCATTCTCCCAAAAAAACCTTCTATCTCTTTCTACCTTCATCACTGAATATACATCCATCCCTGTCACCAGACTGACCTTTAAAATGTTAAGTATTCAAATGACATTTCACCCTTAATAGGGGTAGGGTGCCTTGTTTGCATTTGGGAACATTGAATGCGTGGTTCAATGGATGTACTCGTATCATTCGCAGTTATTAATAACCTCCTTAATTTTTGAATTCGGTTAACTTATTTATGAATTTTAATCAAGAAAAACTTAATAATAAGTCCGACATTTTATCACGTTTTTCTATGACGTCACCGACAGTGTGCTTTGTCATACAAATCCCATAGTAATTTCGTGTTTTGATGTTAAGTAAATTTTGTCCGTCCCATCCCATCCGTACCATCTGCGGCAAATCTACAATAAGACGCGTCAAAAAAAGACGTTTAGTAAAAAGTAGGTAACTGATTTGACTAGTTGGAAACTAGCCTATATAAGCTCACGATGGTCACGGATTGATTTCAGATGAGACTTACGTTGCTAACCACCGATTTACTTTTTTTTTTATAAAAAAATCACTAACAATGACAAAATTTTTCGCTGCGCAAACACCCCAGTGCGCAGGCAGCTACAAAAATATCATCCCCTCTTATTTGCATAAGCGTCGTGCATTAACTCATTCCAAAATTATTTCTTATTCTGTTATTTTTTTTCTCGCGATCTCATAAATTACAGGCCGGCCATGTTGTCAAATTAGAAAACCAAATCTTTAGGGGAAAGTTAAGAAAAAAAAAACTTTTTAATTCCGCACTTGATTTTAGGTTAGAGGTCTTTTGGTGTCTTTTTCGAACGAAAAAATTAAAACAGAATCAAATTCAGGATATTTTAAATGGTAAGCAGGAACTCGAAACTAACCAGCATTTTGATGAGAGTGGAAGAAACGAAAGTAGGTAATGAGTCATCAGTACATTGGACTTAAATACAGCTGGCGTGAAGCGGGTGCATATGTTACTGTAAAAGCTCGAACTGCAGTAAATCCTAAAATATTCTAGTAAAACCTAAATTTACCAATTCGTAATGGTAAATGTCCCAAAAGGTTTGCGATTCGAACTTTTACCACCATTCCGTTCAAATCTTAGGATTTACATTAATGGCACGGTAAATGTTGGAAAACAATACTATGTATACTACCTTTATAATACTATGTACCTGTTTTGTCTAATAGTTCATTAAAGTAAATAATTAAGAATTCATCATCACTAATTTAAGAGTTACGCTCTTGTCGGTGTAGCATGACTGCTACTTTTTAGGGAAAAAATAGGGCAGTGGTTTCCCTCTTGCCTTCCGCCCCGCAGTACTCTGTCGGACGCAAAAAAAAACTAAGAATTAAGAATTACTTATTGTTTTATTCCTAAAACCAACATCTACCAGCTGACAACGGTAAAACCTAACATATACTGAATTCGAATGATAAGAGCTCGAAAAAATCGTCGTATTTTCAGAAATACTTACATTTACCAATTAATGTCGGTAAATCCTAAGACGTACACTAAAATCTTAAGATTTACCGTAGTTCGAGCTTTTACAGTAACACATATACTATACACCTCTGCCTACCCCCTTCGGGGATACAGGCGTGATGCTATGTTGTTATGGGGCCGTCCATTAATCATGTGATGGTTTTTTTTGACATTTTTAACCTTCCCTCCCCCTTGGTGATACTACCCCCCCCCCCCCCCCCTTATCCTATATCACGTGTATTTTTAGTACCTACCGAAATAATTGCACGAAACGCCGCTTTTCAGTTCAGTATCGCGCGTTTGTCGAAAAAATAAATACTCGTGATATATTACTACACCCCCCCCCCCCCCTTATGATATTTCGTGATTTTTTCATGGACCCCTCCCCCCTTTCGAGGCTCGCATGGTTAATGCACGGCCCCTATGTTGAGTCAAGATTGTCTGCCTACCCTGTAAAACGTTACTTATAATTACACGAATGTGACCCTGAAAGGTATTAATTTCTACCTTAATTGGAGAGCATTTGTCGAGTGTCTCTTTGAAATATTTTCGAGGTTAAGGGTAGCTTAGAGCCTTTATTGAAGTTCTGTAAAGAGGTGAGGATCTTTACTTGCAAAATGGCCTCTAAAAGCTTTATTAAGAAATATACCGAACCTTTAGAGGATCCTCATCGGAAAACGTGTCGATATTTCAATTATTTTAAATGCCCAAAATGAATAATGATGCCGTAAGCGTGGCCAATTATTGGTCAGCAAAAATTTAGTTTCGATCGCCATCGACTCGCGAAGAAGAAGAAGAATAATGATGAATGTTTTTTTTTTATTTTGAATGATGATTATTTTTAATGATTTTTTTTCTTAGATCTTGATGTGTTCCATGATCCGCTGAATATATATATGAGAAAAATTTTAGATTATTTAAAGCTCAACAGATATTAATTACTTACTTATATTTTACTTTTTTTTACTTATACTTATATCTTTCTAATTTCTAATTTTTAAGTTTGTTGTGTAATTTTAATTTTACTTTATTTTTAAATACTTAAGTACCCTTAATTGTATAAGTTATGTATGCCGTAATTGTCATATATATTAGTCATAATACCGTAACCTTATATGTAAAATGTTTTAATATATGTGATGTGGTTGTACTTTATAAATAAATAAATAAATAAATGATTGACTAGGAGTCGAAGTGGTCGCAATGGCCGAAATCGGTCGGAGATCATCATCATTTTAAATGAGTATTACAGAAATGAGGGCTTTTCCGTGGTCTCTGATACTGTAGATTTGCAGCATATGGCGTAAGTTACTTGGCCGGACATTGTGGGAAATCGTCAACTACGCCAGCGGCATCGGTATCGGGTCTTGAAGTGTTTGTTGTCGCGAGCTGATTGGCCGTCTCTATCTTCTTCTATCGTGTGGGTTGTGAGGTGGAGTACCAACCTCAGGTTGTCATTGGTGTCAGGGTTACTATTGAACCGCCAAAGGCCCCTGACATGGCTCATGTAACGACTACTTATTTACATCAGTAAGTAGTAACCGGGACCAACGACTTAACGTAGCTTCCGAAGCATGGATCATCTTACTTTCGCACAATCGGGTGATCAGCCTGTAATGTCCTAACCAAACTAGGGACCACAAAGTATTTTTTTGTAATATGTCCCCACTGGGAATCGAATCCAGTACCTCCGGATCGTGAGCCCGACTCTTAACCACTGGACCACGGTGGTCGTTCAAGAATGCCGTCTCTATGACTAGATCAATCCTACGTCCTTCGGGCGCTGGTACCCTTGGTCTCTGCCTACCCGAATGGGAAATAGGCGTGAACTGATGTATAAAATGTGTAAAACATAGCAACACTGATGTACTTCCACGTGCTATTATTATTAGGCTCTGGAACAATGGTCAATTAGCATGTCGTTAGCAATACTTTTATCTGATGTTCTATCTGATCCATTATCTTTGACCCAGGGTTGGCAACAACAGATGCAGTTTAAAATCCACGTATATTTCCCATTGGGGTAGGCAGACACTCTTCTTCTATCGTGTAGATTGTGAGGTGGATTACGAACCTCATCAACCCTGGTGTCAGGGTAATTATTGAGCCGCCAAAGACCTCTGACATGGCTCACGTAACGACTACTTACTTACATCAGTAAGTACGATAGTAACCGGGACCAACGGCTTAACGTGCCGTTAGTCAGGTGATCAGCCTGTAATGTCCTAATCAAACTAGGGATCACAACGTGATTTTTGTGATATGTCCCCACCGGGATTCGAACCCGGGACCTCCGGATGGTGAGCACAACGCTCAACCACTGGACTACGGAGGCCGAGAGACCACTGAATTCCACTTACGTGGCACACTATTTTCGCTACTTCTATATGTATTTTTTATCTTGCATGCCTTAGACAAACAAATGATTACGAAAAATGATATTATTATTACTATATTCAACTCGCCGTTCTGAGTTTGAATTCGTGTTTGGAACACAGATAATAGATACCACGTGGTTTCTAGTGTCTATTCTAGTATTTGTGCCCGGTTAATGTCAATAGGATTGCGCCGTATTAAATTTCACTTAAAAATTGTTGATGCATAAACTCCCGCCTACCTCTTCGGGGATACATGCGCGATGTATAGTTACATTATGCTTATCTATGTAGACATCCAAGCGTCAGCCCTGAGAGGGCGGGGCTGCGCGGGCGCGGCGGCGTCGGCAGCGAGCCGTGACGCGCGCATGCGTCAATGTCAAGGTCGACCACAAATAACAGAACTCCGAAATACCCGACTGAATGCGGCCAGCCAATACAGCGGGAGAAGAGTTCGTATTTGGCGCTGATTGATAAGGAATTTGATGAAATAATTTCTAATTCTAATTATAATCATATAAACATATCACTATTTTCCATTTCAAAGCGACTAAAGCCAGAATCACATCCATCAACCTCCGTGGCCCAGTGGTTGAGTGTTAGGCTCACGATCCGGAGGTCCCAGGTTCGAATCCCGGTGGGGACACATCACAAAAATCACTTTGTAATCCCTAGTTTGGTTGGGACATTACAGGCTGATGACCTGAATGGCCGAAAGTAAGATGATCCGTGCTCCGGAAGGCACGTTAAGTCGTTGGTCCCGGGTACTACTTACTAATGTAAGTAAGTAGTCGTTACATGAGTCATGTCAGGGGCTTATGGCGGCTCAATAGTAACCCTGACACCAGGGTTGATGAGGTTGGTAATCCACCTCACAACCCATACGACTGAAGAAGATTACATCCATCGCAACATGAACTAAATATCCACCGAGCTTTCTGTTAGACCAACGTGATAGGTGATGAGCCGTATCGCCGTCCATAATGGCCGAGCCACCTGTACTAGTGAAAACTGCACTGCATTCGTTCAACAACAAAATAAAAACAATTATTTTATAACGAATGAAGGATAAATGAGAGGAGCTCGGTGGCGCAGCGGTTAACGCGCTTGGTCTGCGATTGTTGAAGTTATGCAACTTTCGCAAAGGCCGGTTATAGGATGGGTGACCACAAAAAAAAGTTTTCATCTCGAGCTCCTCCGTGCTTCGGAAGGCACGTTAAGCCGTTGGTCCCGGCTGCATTAGCAGTCGTTAATAACCATCAATCCGCACTGGGCCCGCGTGATGGTTTAAGGCCCGATCTCCCTATCCATCCATAGGGAAGGCCCGTGCCCCAGCAGTGGGGACGTTAATGGGTTGATGATGATGATGAAGGATAAATGATATACCCACATGCTACAATTTTAACAATGTTTGAAGGAATGGAAGGAATTATGTACAAAGTAAAATAAAAGTACTCTAGAACTGTATGCGATGTGACGTTTACCAAAGTCAAGGTTCCACAGGAATAACTACTCAGATGCAATGAAAACAGAAATAGTACACGATTCGACGCAAACTCATTTCTATTAGAACTTACAAGCCACTGTCGTGATTCATACTTCTAAATACATTTAGCCGAAGCCAAACCGATCGATTCCGAACTTCACTAATTATAGCTACGCCAATGTCACAACACTTATTTTCACATTTTCAAATTCAAATTTTAAAACATCGTTTTTCAGTAGGTAGCATAGTTGCGCTTTGTATTGTCATTTTATACATAACGAACGTCTCATCCGCCTAAAACTACTGCAGTTTCTCACAACCTGTTTAGCCGGGGAAAAGAAGCTGCAAGAAAAACCTCGGCACAGAGCTCTAGACGTTCTTTAAAAAAGTAAATGTAAAATATTGTAAAACAATTTAGTAATTTAACAGTTCTATCACAGATTAGGTAATAGAGCCGTGGTAGCCTAGTTGGTAGAACGCTTGCCTCTCACTTTGATGTCGCAGGTTCGAATCCAGCACAGGACTAAATCAATGATTGTCGAATTTGTTTTCGAATTCATGTTTGGATCATAAATGATTATCACGCGCTTAGCGGTGAAGAAAAACACGCGAGGAAACTCACATTCCCGAGAAATGCGTTTTCGGTGGTATGAGTAACCTAACCTAACCTGTATTGGGCTAGTTTTCCCTTCGCGGGTTGGAAGGTCAGACAGGCAATCGCTTCTATAAAAAACTGTTTTATCGAAAAATTATGTATTTTAAGGGGCTGAGGGGTTCCACTTTGAGGTCTTGCACTGCCTTAATATTTTGCTAGGGCCGCCACTGAAGGGGGTATGGAGCATACTCCACTACGCTGCTCTAAAGCGCACACCTCCACAAACCCATCGATGTACAAAAACTAAAATAAAAACAATTAACAACACGACTGAATGACCGTCTCAGATCTAAATATAGAACCACGTGTCAAACGAGAACTCTTAATGACTCATTGAAGAACTAAATACAAGCATCATCTATTAATAACAATTTAATAAAAACCTTGTGTCAACACATGTTAAAAGCGACCTTAATGTTCCTCAAACATTTTTTTAACAACTTTTTTAAGTAGTCGAAATTGTTCTGAACCAGTTTTTTTGTATCGATTATGCAATATAGACATTTTGGAGCAGTTAATCAGCTTACACGCATTTCAATGCGATTCACGCACGCGATACACGTGTGCTGAATGCATCAAGCTATGGCATTCCAAAGAGTGTTTTGACAGTGCATTCTGGTACCTATAAGCTTTAATTTAAAGTGTATTTTTTCTGTCGTACTTCTAAATGTATATTGGGGACAATACTTTCAAAAATATCGCAAATAAAAATTGTTGTATACTTTTGCGGGTGTAGGTGTAATAGGTGTATTGTTTATTTTTAATATTTGTTATAAGTGTAATAAAGAGTTTTTGTATTGTATTGATGTATGCAAGAATTAGTAAGTAGATAAATAATAACACATATTTTAATACAGATTTTAAATATCCTATTAATACATAAAGTAGCTGAGATGGTAGACTAACCGAAAAATCGGACCTGGACCTGTCAAATCTTCAGGTTAGGTAAGCGGACCCTGTGAGAACGGGATAACGCTAGGGAGATGAGCTGAGATGGTGAACTATTAATATCCATTAAAAAATTCTATGAACTTCTATTCAAATGTCATACTTCGTAATGTACCTATCGTGTGTAAATAACCTTTTTATTCTAATTAAAGCACATAATAACGGGTTCTTACCGCGTTTAACCCGCAGTGGAGCAGCGTGGAGTATGCTCCATACCCCCTCCGGTTGATTGAGGGGAGGCCTGTGCCCAGCAGTGGGACGTATATACGCAGTTTATGACCGCGTTTAAATGGGGATATGAGACTCCCGATATTTCGACACTGTTGCAAGTGCCATGATCACGGGATGACTGATGAGATTGGAGTGGAGTAGGTAGATCCATAATTTTCTACGGGCAGACATATCTGTCTACCCTCTTTCTTTGCCGCTTGTTTATGTTTTTGATATCGGAATGTTCGGAACCATCTGAACTCGCACCAAACTCACTACGACAAACCGCACTCACTGTGTCCTTTTTATTCTAGTCTAGTTACAGTACTTTACATATATCGTGTAAATAATCATGATTAAATTAATGATGTGGCGTTCCCGGGAATATTCCCAAAGTGCGAATGTTTACGTTGTAAAAACTCTTTAGTAGTAAGTTCAGTCATACATCGGCTGCTTTTCTTTTTCAAATTGCTGTCTTGTACTCTGGTCTTATCTGCCTAAAGGTTAGGAAATGGGTGAATCTCAAAATTTCAAGTTTGGTGGCGAAATTTCATATTGTTTTTTCATGAAAAATTGGGTTCCGACATGAAAAAGATCCAAAAGGATCGTCGGTTCCAACATGAAAAAGGAATTTTTCAATTCCCAATTTTCCCAATTTCCCCAATTTTTCACGAAAAAAATGTATGACAGTTCGCCACCAAACTTGACACATTTTGATATTCACCCAAATATAGCTCTTTTTAAGTTTTGCGCCTTTTTACTGCCGGGAATGTTCCCAAAGCGGGAATGTACCCAAAGCGGGAATGTTCCCAAAGCGGGAATGTTCCCAAAGCAGGAATGTACCCAAAGCGGGAATGTACCCAAAGCGGGAATGTACCCAAAGCGGGAATGTACCCAAAGCGGGAATGTACCCAAAGCGGGAATGTACCCAAAGCGGGAATGTTCCCAAAGCGGGAATTTTCCCAAAGCGGGAATGTACCCAAAGCGGGAATGTACCCAAAGCGGGAATGTTCCCAAAGCGGGAATGTTCCCAAAGCGGGAATGTACCCAAAGCGGGAATGTACCCAAAGCGGGAAAATTCCCTACAACGGCATATCGCTGATTACAATATTTCAATAGTTAGCTGGCAAAAAAATGGCTGCCATTGCATGTCGCGATACAATTTCACAGCTCGACACGTTGTACCAGTTAATTCTATTCTATTCATGGATGATATCATAATAGTTGTAATCGTGTAATGTAATAATATACCTAAAATTAATGGCCTATTGTCCGTGTTTGTTGATAGAGTAAATACGCTGAAAATCGTTGAGATTTTCTCATGAACTTCATTGATTTTCTATGAAAATGTATATTGCTGATTGTTTGTAGACGGTAGGTAGGTTTTCCAATACATAAACTCGATAACTTCCGTTTCCAACTATTTTTAAGGAATAATACTACGTATAGAATGGCAACTCTCCGCTCCCCACCAGTGGCTGACCTCGGTTTACCTCCCCCCTCCCTCAGTAATACTTTAGTCTTCAATCGGCGTCAGACGTCACACACACATATACGCGTGTACGATAACGCCAAAGTGCAGTGTCTGTGTAAAACGAGGAGCTTTTAACACCCGACGCAAAAACGACGGGGTTTTATAAGTTTGACGTGTCTGTGTAAATGTGTATGTGCCTGTCTGTGGCATCATACCTAGCTCCCAAACGGATGATCAAAAATTTTGTCAAAAATTTCATACGTACGGTCAACAGCAGGCCAAGATAACCATTTGCAGTTCAAAATTAGCGGTTATGCCTGCGACATAAAGGCGGCACAAAGTCCCGAGTAGACAGTTTGACATGCTTTAGTAAGTACTTACGTAGTGTTAAAAGTTATTTTTTGCTTTGTATAGGGTTTAGAATTTTTTACATTTTGTCATAATAATTGCGTACTTTTTTTTGGTCGGGGTTTTTTTAATTTAATTTTTTATATGAACTGTCTGGGGTGTACTTCTGTTTGCTTGTGGCTCTGCCCACCCTATTGAGGATTACGAATCTGAGTTTGTGTATATCCTATTTTATTTATAGAATACATACGTAAACAGCCTATATACGTCCCACTGCTGGGGCACGGGCCTTCCCTATGGATGGATAGGGAGATCGGGCCTTAAACCACCACGCGGGCCCAGTGCGGATTGGTGGTTACTAACGACTGCTAATGCAGCCGGGACCAACGGCTTAACGTGCCTTCCGAAGCACGTAGGAGCTCGAGATGAAAACTTTTTTTTTTGTGGTCACCCATCCTATGACCGCCTCTGCGAAAGTTGCTTTACTTCAACAATCGCAGACCGAGCGCGTTTACCGCTGCGCCACCGAGCTCCTCAATCAACCGGAGGGATTTATAGAATACTTAGTTTATAATACGTCTATGTTGCTCTCTCTTCTTATACCACTTGAGACACGTGAGCGTTGAAATATAAGCTTCAAGGATTTACAGGTTGATAGTATACAGGATGTTAGTGACATCGTAACGAAAACTTTGATGGGTGATTCAGACCATGATTCTGAGTTGATATCGAGCGGAATTTTCCGTCTCGTTGTGGCACTTGCAACAGTGTCGAAATATCGGGAGTCTCATATCCCCATTTAAACGCGGTAAGAACCCGTTATTATGTGTTTTAATTATGTATTTTTTAGTTTTTTTTATTCTCAGTTCCTTTACCTACCTACCTTCTTATACCTTTGAATCATCCTCTTCAGTATTCGTTACGGTGTCACTAACACTCATATGCCCTTATATGGCTGTACGTACTTGTATGTGAGAAGTTGTAACGAATAATGAGAGGGATGATTCAGCTCATTATTTTAAGTTAATAAATAGTGGATTTTTTTTTAAATTAAAAGAAAAAACTAAATAACATCATGATTTTTGCGACGGAAAATTCCACATGATTTAACTCAGGATCAAGGTCTGAATCATCCCACTCAGTATTCGGTACGATATTACTAACAGCCTGTATAGAAGCTTACTACCTGATAGGTTCTTGAGGAGTCTGATACCTTTGAGAGGCTTGAACTTGACCCGAACAATAGGGCCTCTTGTCTGTCTGCCTTTAAACATAGCCTTCGATCCAGACATAGGATATGAAGTTAATTATATTATTCTAAGTTTGTGCAACGACTCGGGATCTAAACCACTGAATTCAATCTATCAATCAATCAATAATTCTTAATATTGCACAAAAACATAGGACATGTTATGTTGTTATGTTGAGTTAAGATTCTCTGCCCACCCCTGTAAAACGTTAGTTATAATGACACGATTTTGACCCTGAAAGGTATTAATTTCTACCTTAATTGGAGAGCATTTGTCGAGTGTCTCTTTGAAATATTTTCGAGGTTAAGGGTAGCTTAGAGCCTTTATTGGAGTGCTGTAAAGATATGTTTATACTATAGACATCTGCCTACCCCTTAGCGTATACAGACGTGATGTTAGATAGATATGCTGAACGTCAATGTGTAGTGTCTGTGTAAAACGAGGTGTTTACAGTTTAGTTTGAAGTGTCCGGGGTGTGACGGGAGCCAAGTTGCTAACGAAAAATAGGTACTTATTTTAATTTATTTTTACATAATAATATAATTTTTAATGCAGTTTTTTTTTCTTTTTCCGCTTTACTTTTGATGTGTATAAGCTTTAAGTTGTATAAGTTATACTAACATTAGAATATAAGTTGTTTGTTACTAACATATATGGATGAAGTCTGAAATAAATAATTTGAATTTGAATTAACTCCGTGGCGGGACAAATGGGGAGCGCTAAGGGCTCTGTGATGTGCCTTATCCGGGAATTGTCCCAAAATGGGAATGTTCCCGTGTTAAAAACTCTTTAATAGTAAGGACACTGACTGCTTTACTTTTTCAAATTATTGTTTCTTGTACTCCAGTCTTATCTGCCTATAGGTAGGTAATAATATAAAAATAGGTACATAAATAAACTGCCTATATACGTCCAACTGGTGGGCACAGGCCTCCCCTCAATCGACCGGATGGGGTATGGAGCATACTCCACCACGCTGCTCCACTGCGGGTTGGTGGAGGTGTTTTTACGGCTAATAGCCGGGACCAACGGCTTAACGTGCCCTCCGAAGCACGGAATCATCTTACTTTTTCGGACAATCAGGTGATTCAAGCCTGAAAAGTCCTTACCAAACAAAGGACAGTCTCACAAAGTGATTTCGACAATGTCCCCATTGGGAATCGAACCCGGACCTCCAGATCGTTAGCCTGACGCTCTAACCACTAGACCACGGAGGCTGTTAAAATAAAAATAGGTAATAGTAATTATTTTTTATTTTTTTTATATTTGTTTTGTATGTTGTGTGCAATAAAGTATATTTGATTTGATTTGAATATTGCCGAGAACGACACATCATAAGACAACATACCTGATTGTGCCCAGTTGGCAAGCAAAGCCACATATACTCACACATCACCAAAACACTCAATAAGAATTGAACAATTGATTTCAAAGTCGTAACATAAATTTGAATTGTCAAAGGCGAAGAATGTTAAAGGAACAATGAAAAAAATTGCGTAAAGTTGTTGCTAAGCACCGCCCGTGTCAATGAACTAGCAAGTTCGATGCCCGGGTTGGGCA
Source organism: Pectinophora gossypiella (assembly GCF_024362695.1). Lineage (NCBI taxonomy): Eukaryota > Metazoa > Arthropoda > Insecta > Lepidoptera > Gelechiidae > Pectinophora > Pectinophora gossypiella. The sequence goes on along the minus strand of NC_065415.1, from coordinate 2,132,604 downwards.
AGGCAATCCATATTGACTTAGCCATACATGGTTGCTTATAGTTCAAATATGTATTAATTATTTACATTTTTAAATAGCATTTTTATTTAAATTAAAACTAGTATGACCGCTACATAATCTCTTTTTGACTGCCTCTGTGGTCCAGTGGTTGAGCGTTGGACTCACGTTCCGGAGGCCCCGGGTTCGAATCCCGGTGGGGACATATCACAAAAATCACTTTGTGATCCCTAGTTTGGTTAGGACATTACAGGCTGATCACCTGATTGTCCGAAAGTAAGATGATCCGTGCTTCGGAAGGCACGTTAAGCCGTTGGTCCCGGTTACTATTTACTGATGTAAGTGAGTAATCGTTACATGAGCCATGTCAGGGGCCTTTGGCGGCTCAATCATAACCCTGAGACCAGGGTTGATGAGGCTGGTATTCCACCTCATAACCCACACGATAAGAAGAAGAATCTCTTTTTTTAACATTGGGCTCACGATCTGGAGGTCCGGGTTCAATTCCCGATGGGGACACTGTCGGAAATCACTTCGTGAGACTGCCTTTGTTTGGCTAGAACATTGTAGGCTGAATCATCTGGTTGTCCGAAAAAGTAAGATGGCTTAACCTGCCTTCCGAACCATGGATCATCTTACTTTCGGACAATCAGGTGATCATCCTGTCATGTCCTAACTACTCTAGGTCCTCTACTTCTGTCGTGTGAGTTACTTACTGGGGACAACTTACTGACATCAGTAAGTAGTAACCGGGACCAAAGGCTTAAGGTGCCTTCCGAAGCACGGATCATGTTACTTTCGGACAATCAGGTGATCAGGTTGTAATGTCCTAACCAAACTAGGGACCACAAAGTAAGTTTTGTAATATGTCCCCACCGGGAATCGAACCCAGGACCTCCGGATCGTGAGCCCAACGCTCAACCACTAGACCGCGGAGGTATTTTAAAGTAAGAAATACCTGTTATCGGAATCGGTATTTCAATAATACAGTATGCTACAATATTATTAGCTACGAGTATTTCCGCGAAATAGGCAAATTAGGTTTCGCGAAAATTTCACAATAATCCTACTATATTAAACACAGATATTAACGAACCTTTATTAACCTATTTGTAACGGAATTTTGCGAGATAACACTTGATTCTATAGGCATTTTAGACTTTCAGAACATTTTTCGTAATTGCAAACGTTCACGAGCATTAATATGTATAGGTACACTTTAGTACCATGTCACATTAACTTTTTTGACAAATTGAACTGTAAAATATGTCAAATATGTTAGTGCGACAGAGTCCTAAAGTGGGTACATTATATTGCTCATGACTGTATGTGGGGGTGTGGCTGAGTGAGTTATAGGTGAGTTGAGAGGGTTGTGTGAGAAGTAGACGAGGGACATGAGTAGTACAGAAGGTATAGTACATAGTATGAGAAAACCAGGTATGCTCCAAAGCGACAAGATCACGTTGGTCTAACAAAAATCTCGGTTAGTGGGTACAAAGTTCATGTTGCCATGCCGCCGTGAGCTTATGTTTATAAAATCTAATGATATAAAAACGTTTGCCCTTGATACAAAGACCTTGATACAAAAAACGAGTCAACGGCCAGAGATAACATAAAACTATTTTAAATAGTTCGACATTTATAAATAAACCACGCACTATAGTTCCTGTTGAGGCAATCTTCATGACTAAATGGCTTTGGGCAGTTCTTAACTAATAACTGGGTTAGGTGGATGTGGTAATTATATCATCTAAGAGACGCATGTGTTATAGTACCCCAGTCACGGCATACAAAAATCTCTTTCTCATCGTGTGCCGGCTATCGTGGAAGTGCGAGGGAGACAGATAGCCCGCATGTGCCCCTTACTCTTTAGCGGCTACGGCTGTTTAAGACAAAAGACCCAAAGGGGGTGAGGTCGGCGCCCGATACGAATTGGTGCGGCGGGGCGGAGTTACCATTCGATGCGTAGTATTATCGAACAGCACTTTAGTCTTTAAAAGAAAAATACTCACCTATATTACATCATTGGATTACGGAAGCGGTATATAAAACGAAGGTTGATGGTAGGGCCGACAGAGGAAGACCTAGAAGGACGTGCCTTGACCAAATTGGAGATGTCCTTAGAAAAGCTCGATCGAGTACGATGTACTCCGAACCTGCGTACGTGTATGAAACGATTGATGAATGTGAAAGAAGCAAAGGAAGTGTGTCAGGATCGAAGCCAATGGATTTCCATAGTCTCTGCTTACCCCGGTGAGAAATAAACTTGAGTTTATGTATTTATGTGTATGTACGTCATTGGAAAGTCTAATAAAAAAGAATTCTGGGCGATCCATCTTAGGCCTCGTCAATGCCTTCGGGCAAGTCTGGAGGCAAGAGCAAACCCATCAAAGAAAAAATAAATTGACTCTAATCATAGGAAATCGTACTCTGGCCCCTGCGATACAAGCTGAGCTTAGTGCAGGGACCGCCGCATAACTAAAGTAATTGATTATACCTAGTTGTCTGTATTTTTATTAATGTAAAATTGTAATACTATGTTTCAATAAAGATTATTATTTATTGATTTATTATTTAATAACTATTAACTTTCTCAAGACCAACGTTGTAATCTTTAAATTTTTATTGAATTCTATCCGTAAAATGGCATATTATCTGTCACCGTAAACAGGCCGCTATATATAAAAAAAAAAGTTCGGCACCTCTGCCTCATTCGGGAGGCGATGCCATCTTTTATTACATTTTAGTTTCTCTTTTAGTATGCAATCCAGTTGGCTTTGTAAGCTTGTACGATGATCATAAAGCGCTGGAAAAGATGGATATATAAGTAGGAATGGTAGGCCGAATGAAACGTAACGTAAAGGTGTGTGAAAGAGAGCGAGGAGTGAGCGAGAGAGAAGAGAGGATTGCGGAATGACAGCAATGGCGGTCGATTGTTTTACAATGGAGAATGTATTAAATTCATAAAAAACGTTTTTAATACACGAGGATTGAAGAAATATAATCGATTCCATCATGGCCCATCCCACATATAAATAAACATCTAAACATATAAATATGTAGCTCTTGAGTTGCTTATTATTAGGTATTTTGTGTGTACTATTTATATAAGTAGGTATATATGTTAGGTTATGTATATAGGTTAGGTATATATTATTATATTTGTAAGTATGTTATATATTTATTTGCATGTATTTATTGGTAAGTTGTACTTATAGTTTGTACCCGCAATCTTTCAATATTTATTTTTTACATTTTTCCTCACCTTATGGTTGTCTGGAAGAAATCGCTTTAAGCGATAAGGCCGCCATTTGCCATGTACTTGGTTAAGAGACTTTTTGTAATTATTTCTTTTTATTTTGGTGCAATAAAGTGTATTTGTATTGTATTGTATATGTTCTTACGTATACAAACATATGTTGTAGTTAATATAACTGCCCTGACACCAGGGTTGATGGAGTTAATATAAACACAACACCTTGTATAACTTGTGACTAGCAATAAACATCTATTCTATTCTATTCATCAGGGACCTTGCCCAAGGTGGAAGCGATTACGGAAAAAGACAGTGAAATTGATAATCATTTATATAATTATATTGAATGGGATATACATGTCACTTTACGTCATCATATGTCAAGCCCATACATTTTTATCACGGACTCAGTCGCTTTTCAAAATCACTTGCACCTTGGCTAACTCTCCTGAAATCCTTATCGCTTGGGCACAAGAATGTAACACAGATCTTTAAGCTACTCCATTCCGGATTATTGGACAAAATCCCCAGACCAAAGTCGATTACGAAAATCAGCAAACAAACATTTTTATTGTCAAACATTACAGGCTGATCACCTGATTGTCCGAAAGTAAGATGACCCGTGCTTCGGAAGGCACGTTAAGCCGTTGGTCCCGGTTACTGCTCACTGATGTAAGTAAGTAGTGGTTACATGAGCCATGTTAGGGACCTGTGGCGGCTCAATAGTAACCCTGACACCAGGGTTGATGAGGTTGGTAATTCACCTCACAATCCACACGATAGAAGTCAAACAAACATCTAAGTACTTAACCCAGAATCGAACTTAAAACTTTCTACATCAAAAGCACAATACACAAGCAAGTGCTAATCGGTAATTTGCGTAACGGTAATTTTATATTTGCATATCTGAGGTAACACTTCACGGCATCACTTCAATTTGTGAATAAAAGCTACGACCTGTTGCTAATACGACATATTTACTTAAGTAACCAGCCGGGACCAACGGCCTGCCCTAAAATGTTTATTGTGATAGAATAGAATAACTTTATTCCCAAAACAGTGAAGGTTACAAAAGTATTTACATACATTATGATTAACAATTTGTGACTAGTAGCTAACACTGCCCAGGGAAATGGGACTGACTCAGCATATTGTTGCTAAGCTAAGTACGAGTACCACTCTCACCAACACTGATATTCTGCCAGTCCCAAATTACGCTTATTAATTGGTAATTAATGAATTGAACGTGCCAACAAAAAAAATGATATGTCTCCACCGGGATTTGAACCTGGGACCTCCAGATCGTGAGCCCAACGTTTAACTTAAAAGAGATGATAAGCAGTAAGTAATCGCTGGGACTATCTAGTAATGGACAGACGGACAAACGTACTGTATCGGCGTGGGCAACACAAGTTGTCGAAAGATAATTTGTAACCACTTTGGTGTTGGTATTGGCGTCTACATGATCGCAAACTCCTATTGCACATACTATACCCCGCTGCCTACCCCTTCGGAGATACAGGAGCTATGCTGTGGTAGCTAAATTACTCAATTGTATAATAACACTAGCGATCCGCCCCGGCTTCGCTCGGGTGCAATGCTGAGGAAAAAATTAAATTATTTACGACATCAAATTAAAAATCTCAAAAATAACAGTATTTCACCACTATTTAATGTATGTTATTATACATATAAACCTTCCTCATGAATCACTCTATCTATTAAAAATAACCGCATCAAAATCCGTTGTGTAGTTTTAAAGATTTAAGCGTACATATGGATATAGGGACAGAAAAAGCGACTTTGTTTTATACTATGTAATTATTTTTTTTAAAAGAACGTCTAGGGCCCTGTGCCGAGGTTTTTCTTGCAGCTTCTTTTCCCTGGCTATACAGGTTGTGAGAAGCTGCAGTAGTTTTAGGCGGATGAGACGTTCGTTACGTAAAAATCGACGATTCAAAGTGTAACTATGTTACCTATTGAATAAATATATATTTGAATTTGTCCAATGTTCTCTTGCCAGTTCTAGCAACCACAGAGCATTGTTTCAACAAAACTTGTTATTTACTGCTTACGCATAATGACGATTTCATTGGCTCGTAAAATACGTTTTATATCATTCTGAATTGTTACGATATCTTGATTTGTCATTTCGCGTGGCGCAAATATATTGTGTCAGTGACTGTGCTGTAAAAACGATGTTACGGGGAAATGTTACGGTAAAATGTTACATTTTGGTGTTAAAAGTAACATTGTGTTTAGTGTTACAGCTAGAAGACACTGTCGTACAGAGCCGTAAAGACGTAGTGTTGTACTCAGCCATAAAGGTTTTTAGTTCAGTGAATATCTGAGAAAAAGAAATTGAATGTAACTTTTTGGCTTTTCTACCTAACTTTAACTAACACGACTAAAGGATTAAACTAACGGTCGTTTTAATAGGGATTGCAGATCACTAAGAAATGCAACAGGCATGTTCTATGGTATAAAAACCAAGATTGGAAGGTTATTTCTGCCTGTAAACTCAAATACCCAAGACCGCCTAATGTTCTCTTCCTATTTCTCATTTCATTTGTTTTGTACTTCTTGTGTGCATATATAAGTTTATGTTATGTTATAAAAGGTCAACTCTCATAACGTCCCCAATTGTGTGCTTATCACTTTTTCACCTGCCGCAATCGGGGTGTCCAGGCGTATATATAATGAATAACAATATTTCCGCCTGCGTCTTTCTCCGCGTGGACTTCGGTTATCCCTTAAGGTATGATTTCCGGGTTAAAAATCTAACCTATGTTGTTCCCTAGCTCTCAAGCAAATTTCATTTAAACTGGTTTAGTAATTTAAGCGTGAAAAGGGAACAAAAAGACAGAGTAACTTTCGCTTCGTGATTGTGAAAGTGCAAGGAAGGAGTTACTTTGGTAGTCATCTCCCTAGCATTATCCTGTTTTTCACAGGGTCCGCTTACCTAACCTGAAGATTTGACAGGTCCGGTTTTTAACAGAAGCGACTGCCTGTCTGACCTTCCAACCCGCGAAGGGAAAACCAGCCTAATACAGGTTAGGTCACATATCTCCGAAAATGTATTTCTCGGGAATGTGGGTTTCCTCGCGATGTTTTCCTTCACCGCTGAGCACGTGATAATCATTTATGATCCAAACATGAATTCGAAAACAAATTCGATTCGAACCTACGACCTCAGAGTGAGAGGCAAGCGTTCTACCAACTAGGCCAACAGGGCACAAGGAGTTACTTTGAGTAACTTAGGTACTATATGGCGCAATAAACAGTTGAATATGTTTTATGCTCCCACTCTTCAATACCTATAAGAAAATACCCGAAGAAGAATTAGTCTATAAAATTGGCTCACAGCATATTATAACTTAGTTGCCCAAAGTTTCAATACAGCTAATGGAATAACGTAAATTATACATTTGGTCGTTTGCAAAGGTCCCAATTTAGGTAATATCATGATAGCCTTCTCAGCTTTTAATTAAACACTCATCTACGCCAACTTGCTAATGGATATCGACGTTCGAGACTCTATAATATATATTTAGCTATGAATGTACGTAGAGAGCTTTTATGTCAGTGGTAGACAGTTGACCTTTTCGTCGAAATTCAGCTGAAAAACTGAGACGGGAATGTTAAGTTGGTTTGGCCATGAAAAGAATTACGGAAGCGGTATATAAAGCGAAAGTTGGTGGTAGGACTGGCAGAGAAAGACCTAGAAGGACTTACATGACCAAATTGGAAATCCTTAGAAAAGGTAAAGTACAATCTACTCTGATGATGAACTAATGTTATGGGCGATAGGCTGATCCCTTATCACCATAAGGTTCATCATATCCAGCTTACGACATCGTATCAACAGTGGCTGCAAGTTGTTTTTGATTACTTGTGGCTCTGCCCACCCCATTAGGAATAACGGGCGTGAGTTTATGTATGTATGTGTACAATCTACTCTGAACCGGCGCGCGTGCATGAAACGATCGATGAATAGCAGGATCGAAGTAAATGGATTTCTTTAGTCTCTGCTTACCCCGATGGGAAATGGGCGTGAGTTTATGTATATATGTATTATGTATAAGGCAAGAAGTACATAATGATAATAAACAGCTCAACGAATTCTGTTTTTCCTTGACTCCCAAGAGAAGAGTACTTCGTTTTATGTAATTCATGAATAGAAGGTTATTTGTTACAAAATTTTCCGCTGTAGTAATTTTGACGTGACACGTTTATTTTTAAATTGTTTATTATCGTAAATCATCTGTCTCTCTCTTCTAGTCTGTTGTATTATTCCGATCATAACAAAGATGATTAATAACTGAAACAACTCTATACAGCTAGTAACTACTTAGATAAAATAATCACAGGTATTTTAGGTTTTATTTTCGACAGCCTCTGTGATTTAATGGTTTAAACATTGGGCTCACAATCTGACCAGGAAGGTCCGAGTTCCCACTTCCGATAGGGAAATTGTTAAAATCACTTTGCGACACTATCCTTTGTTTGGGTAGAACATTACGGGCTGATCGCCAGATTGTCCGAAAAAGTAAGATGATTCCATGCTTCGGAGGGCTTTAGTAAGTATTCAGTCGTTTAATGAGTTCTTTGGCGGTACAATAATAACCCCTGTTAAGTTTGATAAGGTCGGTCATTGCTCTCAGAACCAACGAGAGACAAAGAAGCTAAACCTAGATTACGTCATTGTTTTCAGCAGTTTATAAGTAGGTTTATAGGTAGGTCGAATCACCTGATTATCCGAAAAAGTAAGATAATTCTATACTTCGGAGCGCACGTTAAGTCATTGGTCCCGGCTATTAGCTGTAAAACACCTCCACTAACCCTCAATGGAGCAGCGTGGTAAAGTGTGCTTTATACCCCCTCCGGTTGATTGAGGGGAGGCCTGTGCCCAGCAGTGGGAAGTATGTAGTACTATTTATGTTTATGTTATAAGTAGGCGAACACATATGACTAACCTAAGACAATTAATATAAGTAGAAGTTCAAGCGAAAACCTTAGAAAGCCATCGATAAGCTAAAGCCCTAGTAATTAAGAACAAAGAAGGTACATGCGCGCTTCCATCGCGGATAATCCCTACTAGTGTTGTTATCCCGCTCTAATCCGGGCTAATGCTGTGGTGTGAGCGAGAAGACGATAGCGAGTTGAACGACTTGAGAAGTAATGTGCAAACAAACAACCGTCACGCATAAGGTACGGCTGAAAAGAAGACGAAAATACAGGCTCAAGTCACGCCCGTATACTGTATCGCGTAACTGCATCTGTACCGTGAGTACAATACAATACAATACAAAAACGCTATATTGCACATATAAACACAACACTAATAAATTAAAAATTAAAGAAAACCCCGACAAAAAAAAAAACTCAATTATTATGACAAAAGGTTAAAAATGCAAAAAGCAAAAAATAACTTATCCCACATATGCTTGCAAGCAAACTGAGCGTGTAACATTCCTATCAAACTTAACAAACGACCTGATGACCTTGAAGACCTGAACAGATTTTCACCAAACATAGCTAAGAACACTCTCGACTGATATACCTTTCAAACAAAAAAACAGAAGTACAATCGGCGGCCTTATTGCTAAATAGCAATTTCTGCAAGGTGAATGAACTTGCTACACATTGGAGTCGGGGACGGTGCAATACAGGTATAAGTAAATAATAATGCAAAATATAACTTAAAACGATCTAAATAAAACATACATACATAAAAAACACATACATACTTACCTATATACACACATGCATACAATACACGCAAATACATACATAACTCATTATATAAATAATATATAAGCTAAAGACAAAATGAGTAATTGCTACATTAGCCATGTCAGGGACCTTTGGCGGCTCAATAATAACCCTGACACCAGGGTTGATGAGGTTGGTATTCCACCTCACAGCCCACACGATAAGAAGAGACTGTATCGCGGTAGGCAAAAGCTATATCAATATAAAGCCATAAAACAGTCCATGAAATAAGACCTGCAAAGCACCCAGCAAATAAAACCCGTCAAGTGCGAGTCGGACTCGCGCAACGAGGATTGCGTACGCGCACTGAGGATTGCGCACATAATGGTGCCAAATCCTATACACACCATCTAATTTTAAGTTATACCCGTCATTTTCTTATCCGCCGAAAAGGAAAGGGACGGATGAGTGTCAACAAGTTAATTTTAAAATGAATGAATAAACATCGTAACAAATAATGAAGGGGATGATTCAACTCATTATTCTGAGTTAATATCAATGTGTGTGTGTGGAATTTACTATCGCAAAAGTATAGAATTTAAAATAATTTAAAAAGCACTAAAGAATAATAACAAGAATAAGTACATGAATTTTGCGGAAAATTCCACTTAATATTAATCATGATTTGAATCGTCCCCCTCAGTATTCGTTACGATATCACTAACGCCCTGTATATAGTATCGGACACACCCATAGTAAGTATTGTCCAAAAGTTTGCGTACAGGGCATTGAACTTGTGAAGCTTCTTCATATTCGACTCACTCTAACTTTTCCTTAAGTAGAAATAGCTCCGAAATTCGCCCGGGAAACCTACTAAATCAAACGGTTGCTAACAGAAATAATAAAACACGTTTTACCTACAAGTCTCGTGTCTGCCTACTAGGACCGAAGACTCTTTTTTTAATTTTACCCGAGCGCAAAGCAAAGGGAACTATGCCTATACAGCCAAGTCTTGTTTTTTTTTCTGATGATGAATAATGATATGATGAAAGGTGACGACGCGACGATGAATGATGATACGTGCTGTTAGCTTTCCTCAATAAATAAGAGTAACAAAAATAGATAGATAGGTACATACATAAAATATAACCAGCCTACATTATACGTACGTCTCAATGCAAACAAACCTGGCCCTAACCTTTTTTCTACAGCAGAGGGGTGGCGTGGTTCCAAAAAAAACCATGCTGAAGAAAAAAGTGGTGCATAAACAAACATAGACTCACACCTTTTCCCATCATGGCAGCACTACGATCCTGACACATAGCTAAATAAAATCAAAACTATTAAATTAAAAATTTAAGAAGCCCCCCGACCAAAAAAAAATACTCAATTATTATGACAAAAGGTTAAAAATGCTAAACCCTAAAAAAAGCAAAAAATAACTTATCCCACATATGCTTGCAAGCAAACTGAGCGTGTAACATTCCTATCACACTTAACAAACGACCTGATGACCTTGAAGACCTGAACCGATTTCCACCAAACATAGCTAAGAACACTCTCGACTGATATACCTTTCAAACAAAAAAATCTGCATTAAAATCGGATCATCCGTTTGGGAGCTACGATGCCACAGACATACACATACACTTTTACACACACACACACACACAGACACCTCAAACTTATAACACCCCGTCGTTTTTCCGTCGGGGGTTAAAAACAAGCAAAATTGCATATTGACTCCGCTGCCGCTCTTAGCTTGCACACGCACGTAACGGTCGACGGCAGTGAAGCGGGCAGTCACCCAGCTACCGTGGCTACACGACCCACGTGGTCGCACGCACTTAATAGTGGTGCCGAACAATCGAAATACTTATATCTTGTTTCTTTTTGGTATCAATAAACTGATCTCAGCTTCAAGACTGCCCTCAAGATTATGTCAATGTGATAGTTCTTATATAAATACAGAAACTTGAGCATCATTATCAATACCATCATCATCTGGGAGCTGCTATCCTAACCTGAAGATTTGACAGGTCCGGTTTTGTACAGTTGCGACTGTCTTGGCTTCCAACCCGCGAAGGGAAAACCAGCCCAATATAGGTTAGGTCACATACCCCCGAAAATGCATTTCTCGGGAATGTGGGTTTCCTCGCGATATTTTCCCTCACCGCTGAGCACGTGCTAATCATTAGATTAGTTTATTAATACCACTGCCCCGGTGTTCGAAGATCTACCCTTTTACTAGCCACGTTAAATATAGCTTCAGTAGAACGAGAGAAGGATAGAAATATGGCATATAGCCTAGTGCGAAAGAGACATTTTAGCAAAATGTACTGTTCTGACAGCTGTCATTCGGATGAAGCTAATTTAATAAATTAATTATTACTACTAGTTTACAGAAATCAGGATCCTTTACTCAACGTAAATATCATCGATAAACTTGTTGAAGGTCTAATTAATATTTTTGAATCTACGTCATTTCGCAAGATGTTTTGACTGAGGAGAAGAAATGACAAGAAACTGCAACAGCAACACAACTTTTAAATCAAAGAGGGTATACATTACAAGTTATTTAATAACTAGCGAAGCACATTAATACCAGGCATCTTTATCATTTTAGTAATCATTAATCTTCATAGTAAGCTTTTTATATAAAGTACGCTTCACATGAGCTTTAGATTTACTTTCTGACAGATTCAAAATATTTTCTGGTACAGCCGTCCACTGTCCAATATCACGCCACCACTTCTGACTTAGCTTATTTAATTTATAGCCATAACATCCTGCGTGAACGACCCATTATAGCGAACACGCGTAAGCGAATAGCCGTAATTTTGATACGTTAATATGGTACTGTTTTGTTTCCAACTCTTCTTAATAAATTATTAATGCTACAGCCGCGGTCTAGTGGTTAGAGTCTTGGACTCACGACCGGAGGTCGGGGTTCGATTACCGATGGAGACATTGTCGAAATCACTTTGTGAGACCATCATTTGTTTGGCTAGGGCATTGCAGGCTGAATCACCAACCTGCAGTGGAGCAGCGTGGTGGAGTATGCTCTATAACCCCTTCCGGTTGACTAAGGGCAACCCAGTGCCCAATCGTAGGACGTATATATATTTATGTAATATGCCAAATGTACTTTGGGATGGGGAGCTACAGGATAGCTAAATTTACAGGTAAATGGGCTAGTTATTTGATTCTTTGCGTGGCCTGTCTATTACTACAAGTACCTATACTAGCTAACTGATGATAAAGTATCTGTATGCACTGTTCACTTCAACCCGAACCTTAAACCAAACGATTATAGCGTAACTGTTTTACATAGCAAGATAAATGTTTATGGATCGAGCAAAAAGTTCTGATATTACAGCCCTAACCCACATGTGAATATTACTCGCGATAAAGTCGCACATAAAATCCCCGAAAAAATAACATTTGATTTGTCGACTCGATTCCATCTTCCATCAACGAGTAATAAAATATTTCTTGCGGAAGATTATTATATTTTCCCAGCAAAGGCGTTCTGTAGTTAAGGAATAGTTTGGGCCCCTAACTAGGTCCATGAGCGACACCCGCCCTGATCGGCTCGAATGCCGTTTAATTTACCTAATTACGGCAATTCACCGAAACTTGGACGTCATCCGAAATTGGATATTTCGTAGCTACGTCCCTATGTTCAGGGTTGGCAAACGTACCTTACCGACTTCACCTTCGAGAATCGCTAACACAGTAAAAAGCGTTTACAAATCGTATAATGTCAAGCCATAATAATTGAAGTCGTGGAAGCCATAAAAGCCCTTCGTTCGTGCCGTTTCCTGTGCCTAATGTTTTAAACATCGCCCATTCTCCTACATCTCTAGAACTTACATCTTGAAATATCAAGGGGTCGGGTTTCGTCATCGTATTAATTCGGGTAGTAAATCACTGTATTTTTATGGCATCCCTGTTTCTACGTCAAGTTAATTCGTACCAGTCTAAGAACCGGTTGCTTGGCGAGTCTCGACAGGTTCAAACTTGGCGAAATGTCTTCTGAGATAGGATCTGTAGCTATCATACTAACTAGTGTGTTATCTATCCGAGTTGTATCTTTCAAGTAATTGGTCCTAGTTCGTCGGGAGCTATGAATTAGCGGAATGAGGAAATTAATCTTAGATGTATATCTTAACAAGAGACATTACTTACAGCGTATTAAGTTTATTCAGTGTTCGACTTACAAATCTTGCACTTAACAAGAATGATGCAATACCTGGAACAAATAATAACATTGAATATAAGGCAGCAAAAGCTAAATGTTTTGAAAACGATGTGATAAATAACAGTATTGAAACAAATAGAATTAAACCAGAAACGTTAAGAGAAAGCACATGTAAACTCAGTAATTACGCCCAACGATCACGCGAGGTCGTTATCTCGTTCAAGAGCGATGGGTATCTGTTAGAGAAATATGAAAATTATAGTTGAATACTAAAATATGTCTTTATTTATTACTGTGTCAGAAAATACGAATACACCGTGTTGACTGCATACATGAATTGTAAATATGAACACGTTTTAAATGCATTCGGAGCGATAAGATAAACAACGTATTTTAAAAATAGACACAGCATTGTTTATAAGCCTCTGGATTTGTATTACAAAGTACACAAACAGTTTTATCAATTAAAAACACACACTTAATCGTCCGTTACTCCTGAAACTTGGCACAATAGTTTGTTATTCATAAATGAATCCATATAATAAATTTTCTTAAATCTTTTAAGGAATTTAAATAGTTTCGTAGCGGTTTTACTCGCTACAGCGTAACATTTCAATCCATTACTGTGATTTAGGAGAGAAAATATTTTTAAAATCCGTGAAGTTTTATGAAAGCCTTTTCTCTTGGGAGCTGCAACAAGAATTGAAAAACATCTCGCCCTTCATTTCGGAAGCTAGACAAAATCACATGCCAGAGATTCTCTGAAAGACAAAGGCTCGAGACGTTCGCCGTCTTTCCGAAGCTCGCCTTTGTTTCACGACGATTGCAGCAATATTACTCATGAAATAAAAGAGGTCGCAGCCAGGATTGTACCCAGGGTCTCTTTGACCCGCGCTGTCTTTAAACTGCGGCATAAAATATATGAAATACTATAAAATGGAACACTTAAAACTCAAATATCATTTGAAAATAATACCGCAGTTACTTGAGTTTTAGAGACACTTGATATTCTGCAGACGCGAGTCTAATAATGAAGACGTGGCCCCAACTCCCTAGTATGACATCAAAAGATATTAACGTTTCGAAGCATTTAATAAATCTTCAAGAAGCAGAAATACAATATTTAGTGAGTTCTGTCAAAGAATCTCTTTGTTTTCCAAAAATATCTAATTCCCAGCCTGCTGTCGCGTCTTACGACTTGCAAATTTCCATAACTTATGCGCCTCCATTCGAATCCCCATTAGCAAATTACTCGGACTCGGGTTTTACATAATTCCTCTGACAATATGTCCCGAATATATTTAATGTACTACGTCATCTGTATCCCTAGTCTGAATTATGATAATGGCGGGGGATAAATCTATTTTTTTACACTCAGATTTGGGTCTGTCGCAGTAATAATAAATTGTGAATAAATCTTTCTTATGTTGCGTAATGTAGGAAAAAAAACATCGTTAAGGTTTCTTAGTGATATATTGGACCCTATATAAAAATATAGGAAAAAGAAATACCAAATTCGCTGCTAAAATAATTAATTTTGAAATAACGGAAATTTATGACTACGAATTTACTAAAGTGGATAAGGCTTTTATAGTCAAGGCTAAAACTAAGAAATATTTGGCAACGAAATATTAGCGAGCTATAAATTCACGAAATCAAGTACAATAAAATCTACCTTGAAATAGAGTCTCTAAGGAAAGGCACCAAATTTCAGGGTTCAAGGTTTTATCAGGGAAGCCGTCAAAATTAGTTTTTAGGAGGGCTTTCTAACTCACGGCAAATAGATTGCGACAAGCACCCTCGAGACGGTTCCGTGGACGAAACAAACATTCTCACCTCTAACAGGAGTACTTATAGAACACACCCTATCTACACACAGCCGTCGCCCGACATCCTACGTGCCTTAGTAAACGACTTCGAAACTATCCGAATTCCGCAGAAAGTTCTGTTGTCTTCGAAAATTTTATTTTTGTCGCCAGATAGGCAAACAGATAACGCGAGGCAAAATAGGGTACCCGTTTCGTACCATAACGGACCCATTTGCGGACTGATCGTCCCCGATCTTTGTCCCAAGTGCAATCCCGCGAAAATTTATGACTGTGCTTTCTCCTATAGTGTTTTCTAGTTCGTCGAGTAACAACAATCTCCTCAAATCGCTGTTGAAAATTCAATGACATCAGCCGGAGGCAAAGGCGATATCTTTTTACGAGTCACAAAAAAATGGCAGAAACTTTTTATCGGATCCAATTTTGTTCAGTAACTATGCCGGGTGGATTCGTGATAAGCTTTTTATAACAAGGGTGGGTTTCCCGCCAGTGCAAGTGCAGGCAGCAGCCTTGGTCCCCCAGGCTAGGAATTAAATTGTTGATTATATCGGTATTACCAAAGAAATGACAGCCATGTAAATTATTTACATTGTATAGTCGGACTTGTGAGTCTTACTGATAATATTCAGATTATCAGCCTAAACTTATACGAACTTTGTATTGTGTTGTATTAAACGGACATTTTCCACGTCTAAATCTAACCAAATTCCTGTCCCGAAAACCTCGGAAACACCAGCACCGTAACGGCCTCCGTGGTTCAGTGCCTGAGCGTTCGGCTCACGATCCGGAGGCTCCGGGTTCGAACCCCGGTGGGGACATATCACAAAAATCTCTTTGTGATCCCTAGTTTGGTTAGGACATTACAGGCTGATCACCTGATTGTCCGAAAGTAAGATGATCTGTGCTTCGGATGGCACGTTAAGCCGTTGGTCCCGGTTACTATTTACTGATGTAAGTAGTCGTTACATGAGCCATGTCAGGGGCGTTTGGCGGTTTAATAATAACCCTGGCTCCAGGGTTGATGAGGCTGGTATTCCAACTCACAACCCACACGATAAGAAGACCAGCAATGTCAAAACAGCCCTTATGTAGTTCGTCTAGCCTAATTAGTGGCTGAATGGGACTCGACTATTCATTCAAATACGCGATCGTTCGAGCCGCTGTCAAACTCATCTGTCGTCGTAGTGAAGGGCCTGTGGAATGCGCCGTCCTGTCTGGGATGTGTTTAGTCGCAGCTTCCGGCTCTCACAGGCCGTATGTTTGTTTGTTATGTTTGGGAATATTCCCAGCGTCGCCGTATTCGTCTGTGGTTTCATTTCAATTCCCTTTCGGAGCGACAGTTTGTCTCGAGTCTCGTACAAAGGAATGAGGACAGACACTCCCAATAGATATTAGAGATTCTTCATTAACGGGATGTTTTCCCAAATTTTATGTCGTATTTACTTTAATAACGAAACCTATAGCAGACTTTATAGGTTTACCTATAAAATTGTCTAGTCAATAATTGGAATCAAATATTCTATTTTTATATTCTTCAATAAATCTTAATGCGCGGTGGAGAGTAAGAAAAGTTGGTTGGGGAACTTTTATCCGTCAGCACACCCCGGACACTTCATACAAAACACCTCGTTTTACACAGACATATTGACGTTATCGTACACGCGCATCTGTGTGTGTGACGTCTGACGCCCATTACGATTTAAGACTTAATTAAAACCGAGGGGGGTGAGGTAATCCTAGCTCAGCCGCTGGTGGGGAGCGGAAAGTTGCCGTTCTATACGTAGTATTCCTTATTCTATGCCGTCAGTCCGATGAGCAGTTTGAGGTGCTAATAACATGTTAAAATGAACATTAGCTTATGTAGTTAAAGTCACATTTAACTGTACTTACAAGTAAGCAAGTTTACTACTGTTTCTTCAAGTTTGAACCCGGTGACGAAATTGAACATATTAAATTGAAATTTCCTTTCAAAAACAGTACATAAAGTCACGCCTATTTCCCACCGAGTTAAGCTGAGACTATGGAATTCCATTTGTTTTGATCCTGACACACTTCTCATGCTTCCTCCACATTCATCAATCGTTTCATACACGCACACCGGTTCAGAGATGTGCACTCTAATAATTAAGCTGTATTTAAATATTATATCATCATCATCAAAAAAAAAAACAAATATAAAAACAAACAAACAAATATAAATCTGAAAAAATAAACAATTAATTTTTGTACCTACTTACATCTATCTCTATGCAGAATGAAAAATAAGT
The DNA here is from genome assembly GCF_024362695.1 of Pectinophora gossypiella. Taxonomy (NCBI): domain Eukaryota; kingdom Metazoa; phylum Arthropoda; class Insecta; order Lepidoptera; family Gelechiidae; genus Pectinophora; species Pectinophora gossypiella. The sequence continues at coordinate 2,115,339 of NC_065415.1, read as the reverse complement.
TAATATACGAGCCATATACAGGGTGTTAGCGACATCGTAACGAATACTGAGGGGGATGATTCAGACCACGATTCTGAGTTAATATCAAGGGAAGTATCCGTCGCACCTAAATAAATCATGTCGTGCTGTCAAAATACGATCAAAATGACGTGGCACGCATGTTAGGGAAAAAACAAACTTATCGATTTCGACAAAATTTATTGAACCGATCGATAATTTTATCACATTGCGCATCTAAGCCCTGCTTGTCACAATAAGATTCATCATATCCATTTCAAGATTTCGTATTAACAGTGGCTGCAAGTTACTAGTGCTTGCAGCCACTGTTGATTGCCTTGCCCAGACTTGCCCAGGGATACGGGTGAAGACCTCAATGGTTGCAGAAGCGGAGATGGGAGCCATCGGTACGGCAATGCAGGACGGAAGGGGCAAGTCAAAGGGACTGTAATCTGGAACCTGACAGAGGACAGCAGTAACTGTCAGTACTATTCAGAGGCGGAGGACAGGAGTCCTAGTACAGCTTTGTAATAGACTACTCTGAGAGCCATCCCACTTGCGTCAGACAGAGTACTGCGGGGCGGAAGGCAAGAGGGAAACCACTGCCCTATTTTTCCCTAAAAAGTAGCATGGAATGCTGCACCGACAAGAACGTGGCTCTTAAATTGATGATGATGAAGACCAGCGTACGACCTTTGACAAATGCGGTGCATTCAAAACTTCGTCCTAGTATTTCGCAAGCATCCAGTAATAAATTTCAGTCACTTTTTTCCCCGGAAAGTTTGTTTGGTAACATTGTGCAGTGGGCTTTAGAGACTGCGGTGTCGAAAATTAAATGTAGGGCCAGAGGCGAATGACAAATGAGGTGGTGTTTGTGTAGGGTGAGGACACCTTCGGATCGAGGGAGGTAATATGTATCCCTGTATCAACCACGCCTTTTTTCGTAAGTGGAGGTTTTCGCACAACGGATATTGTGGGTGATTTAACGACAGGATACAGCTATGTATAGTTCACATAGCCAAAAATCCTATTAAAGTCCAATTTCCAACGTTTAAGTACTACTAAGTCTGAAGAACTGAACCTTACGAGAATACCAAAAATTCTGACTAAAAACAAAAAACAACCAAAATAGAAACGACTATTGTAATGTGTTAATAAAAAAACAAAATAGTCATAACTAAACTTTTTAAAGATCATTTGAGCAGTAAAGTTTCTTAACTTAATGCAGAGGTACATTCATCGTAAGACGAGCTACGTAACCACACCTCACCGCGCTTTCTGTTAGACGAACGTGATAGGTGAGCTATATCGCCTTCTTCTTCTTCTGTCGTGTGGGTTGGATATTATTATCCCTGGTGTTAGGATTACTATTGAGTCGCCAAAAGCCCCTGACATGGCTCCTATAACGACTACTAACTTACATCAGTAAGTAGTAACCGGCACCAACGGCTTAACGTTCCTTCTAAAGCACGGATCATCTTACTTTCGAACAATCAGGTGATCAGCCTGTAATGCCCTAACCAAACTAGGGATCACAAAGTGATTTTTGTGATGTGTCCCCACCGAGATTTGAACCCGGAACCTCCGGTGAACCCAACGCTCAAACCACTGGACCACGGAGGCCGTCTATAATGGTCGACAAACTTTGTTAGTGAAAACTGCATTTAAAATAAATTAATAATTTAAATTCGTTTATTATATTTCGTGTGTGCGTTGACCTCTGCTGTGATGTCATTATAATGTATATACATATATGTAATCCGTGTCTGTGGTGTCCTAAATAATAAATGTTTCTTTCTTTCTTTCTTTATTTTTAAATATACGTAAAACAACATGTAGTTTCCGGGGAAACTAGCAATTTGGCTTGTGTCGCGATAGTGACGAAGTTTACCTACAAAAATATCTAAAGTGGCACGAAGCTATCGTATTCATATATCAAGTGGAAAACCGGTGATATACTGAAACAGACACCAAACCTCGGGGGAGTTCGACGACCGAATATCATGTTCACAATCATACTCAACGAACACATAAATATAACTCGACGCCTTATAGTGAAAACCATATAACAGCTTTTTTGAAAAATTACATTCGGAAGAGATTTTTGTTAACAAAACCTCGGAATTGACAAAATAGTTTCAGAGGTGTTTATTATTATTGTTGCGTATGGCAAAAAAAGATGTCCTTTCCTGTCTTGTTCGCTCACATATCTAGTTAAAGCTCCCTCAACCAAGTCTCTGCCGCATCCGTCACACAATGCAGCTGGGCTATGCCACCTGGAAACCGGTGTAGAGGGCACTCGTTCACTATGTGAGATAGAGTTTGATCCGGGTGACCACATTCACAGTATGGCGACTCCTTTAAGCCCCATTTATGTAGGTGATGGTTCGACTTTCCGTGGTTGGTCCTACACCGGTTCAATCGAGGTAAAAGGGAAAACTTTGTAAAGAAAACGAAAAAAATATAAAGTAACTGTTAGAAACAATATATTTATATTATTATAATATCTTTATAATATCTAACAATTATTGTCGAATTGTTTTTGGATTGGATTTGGATGTTTGGATCATAAATGATGATCACGTGCTCAACGGTGAAGGAAAACATCGTGAGGAAACCCACATTCCCGAGAAATGCATTCGGAGGTATGTGACCTAACCTGTATTGGGCTGGTTTTCCCTTCGCAGGTTGGAAGGTCAGACAGTGGCTTCTGTAAAAAACCGGCCCTGTCAAATCTTCAGGTTAGGTACGAGTAAGCGGACGCTGTGAAAAACGGGATAATACTAGGGAGTTGATGATGATATTTATATAATATCTTAGTTCACAACCGGTCCCATACGTTCCCATAAAGTCTTATGGGATTCTTTAGATTTGAAGGGTTAGTATAAGCTCTTATAGAGGTATAAGGAATGTGGTGTAAGGGCAAGGCTATTTAGGCGCGGGATAAAGTAACCCATTTCAAAAGTATTTGCCGACGGCTTAAGAGGAGGAAGCCAGTAATTATGCCCGGATCCTTATGGATCATATCCGTAAAGGAATTGAGCAAACTCACTTCGGTCCCGCAAATAACTTGGCGAAAAGTTACGAAGCGACACGAAAGACATTTCATCAGAACGTCGTCCGCACAACGCCAAGTCAAGAGTCATGTTTCTACTTTTATTATCTTCATTTTAGATAACGAATTTTAGGGGGAAATATTTTCTCTCTCCTCAAAGTGTCAGAGTTATTATAGAATTGTCAAGGGTGCTTGCCGTGGCTTACTTAACGTCTACCTGTACAATAAATGCCTAATATATAATGCATTATGTATATTACAGAACGATGTACTCTGAACCGGCGTGCACGTATGAAATGATTGATGAATATGGCAGAAGCAAGAGAAGTGTGTCAGGATCGAAGAAAATGGAATTCCATAGTCTCTGCTTACCCCGGTGGGGTTTCTTTTATTTGTACAATTTTTGCCATCCCAGTTTTATTGACCTCTTACACCATGCGGGGTTGACTGGAAGCGATCTCTTTTAGAGATAAGTCCACATTTTGTACCTATTTTTTGACATTATTTATTGTGTGAATTAAAGAGAAAACGCAATAGTAAGTACCTATCATTTTAATTTTTTGAATAAAAACATAATTCTGTAGTCTCTGCTTACCCCGGTGGGAAATAAGCATGAATATGTATGTATGTAAAGTGATTCAGCAGGCAAAGTCCGATACACACAAGAGATGTATCCCAAATTACAATTACGGAAATCGAACCTTCAGACCTAGAGTTTAACGCACGAATTAGAAGACCACAGAGGCAGAGGACCATACAAAAAAGTTCGTGTCCTAAATTGACTCAATCAGGAACCGAATCTATAACTTCAAGTTTGATGGCCAAACTATCTACCAATCACAGCGCATCGAACGTAACATTTTATTATCACGCACAAAATTCGTTAAGGAACCCCACAACGCCCCGTTCTTTAAAAATGCATTTATTCAGTAAAGAAGTTTTGATAGCTGTCGAGTTAAGCAGTTGTTTGTTTGAAATATAAATAACGATGCATTATTTATTCATAGACATGCGTTGAGCCTACGTACGCGTAATCAGGGGCCTCCTGGGAGTCGCTGCTGGTTCGCATAGGTATTTTTGATGATCTCTCCCATCGTGTGGGTTGTGAGATGTATTACCAACCCCATCAACCCTGCTGTCAGGGTTATTATTGAGCCGCCATAGACCCCTGACATGACTCATGTAACGACTAGTAATAACTGCGACTGACGGCTTAACGTGCCTTCCGAAGTTTTGGACAATCAGGTGATCAGTCTGTAATGTCCTAATCAAACAAGGGATCACAAAGTGATTTTTGTGTTTTGTCCCCACCGGGATTCGAACTCGGAACTTCCGGATTGTGAGCACAACGCTCGACCACTGGACCACAGAGGTCGTTAATGTTTGATGATGATAGGCATTGACGAGAATCATAAAAAATCCCTTACAATTTACTCGCAGGGGGAAATGTACTGATTTTTACATTTTAACTACATCTGTTGTAGTGATCTATACTGAACAGAGAAAGAGGGAAAACTGTGTGTCTTATTCACTTTAAAAAGCTAGTGATTTACGTAGGAATTAACAATCGCTCTGTTTTCTTAACGTCTCTTGGCAATCATTGCGTTTCCGAATAGAAACAAATGCTAATTTCCATGTTCATCAATAGGCTAGTTTAAATCGGTTACTTTTTACTAAACGTCATAACATGAAATTACTATAGAATTTGAATGAAAAAGCACACTGTGACGTTTTTCTTGATTCAAATTCATAAATAAGATAAATAGAAAAATATTCCTTAAGTTCTATACGTAGATCTGTCTTTATTTAGTTATCTGAATTTCATAGTTTATCTTAAACCTAGTACACATTTATCTTGTACTAGAATTTGATCTCAGAAATAAGCACTACTTAACCAGTGTTGTTGTTTTTCATCATCATCATCATCATCATCAGCCCATTAACGTCCCCACTGCTGGGGCACGGGCCTTCCCTATGGATGGATAGGGAGATCGGGCCTTAAACCACCACGCGGGCCCAGTGCGGATTGGTGGTTATTAACGACTGCTAATGCAGCCGGGACCAACGGCTTAACGTGCCTTCCGAAGCACGGAGGAGTTCGAGATGAAAACTTTTTTTTTTGTGGTCACCCATCCTATGACCGGCCTTTGCGAAAGTTGCTTAACTTCAACAATCGCAGACCGAGCGCGTTAACCGCTGCGCCACCGAGCTCCTCCATGTTTTACATCAATAAAGTATTTATTTCTGAATTTTAATTCTGACACACGATAAATCCTATTACTGATAGACCAATATGTAAATTAGCATTCGTTTGTATTATATATAAAAAATAGAAACACTCTCGTTTAACACAGCCACTGCACATTGACGTTATCGTACACGCGCATCTGTGTGTGTGACGTCTGACGCACATAAAACTTGAAGACTAAAGTCGCTTGTGGGGAGCGGAGAGTTGCCGTTTTATACGTAGTATTATTCCTTTATCTATGGTTACAATATCGCTGTAACCTAGTAAGGGAAATTTGAATTTAGCTTTTCCTAAAAATTAATGAGGAGATCCGCAGGAGAACTAAAGTCACCGACATAGTTCGGAGAATTGCAAAGCTGAAGTGGCAGTGGGCAGGACACATAGCGAAGAGAACCGATGGCCGCTGGGGCGGAAGGGTTCTGAAATGGCGACCACGTGTCGGACGACGCTCAGTGGGTAGGCCCACTACAAGGTGGACCGACGATCTGGTGAAGGTCGCGGGAAGCCGTTGGATGCGGGCAGCGTGGGACCGATCGTCGTGGAGATCCTTGGGGGAGGCCTATGCCCAGCAGTGGGCGTCGTACGGCTGATGATGATGATGATGAAAAATTACACTTACCTACCTACTATCTCGATCTGTAATTGATTGCACATAGTAACACCGATGTGTTATCTACTTCGCGTGCATACTATTATATCTGATAAATCCGATATAATAATATATCATGTGATAAGTGACAAATGTTCTTTTATCGAACCGAATTACAAAATATGTTATCTACCAGTTGACTTTATTTAAATTATGTAACAAATGAAAGTATGTATACTTTGATGGATAAGAAAGTAATAAGATTTGAATGCAGGATTATAAGAGTTTCTCTGTCTTTTTGGACACGAAAGTTATGTCTGTATGATGCCTCTTCCAGCCAATTAGCTGCCCCTATGACCACCACGACCACCATCGCCATATGACTATTTCGACCAATATTTTTTTATGTCCCTGCAGGGTCTGCCAGCACGCTAAGCGCGGCTTGGTTGCCATGCCGCGAAGGCTGTTATGTTATTAATTTGTATATGTTTATTTTTTGATGATATTGCATTATTCTTCTTCTGTCGTGTGGGTTGTGAGGTCTCTACCTCACAACCCACGGAACACGGAAGTACGGATTTTATTGTTGTGGGGTCTTATAATATTCTTTTCTTCCTTTCTTATCACACTGTGAGTGCAAAAAGTTAAAGTATTAATAGAGATTATTTATAAACAGTAATAAGATAAAAAAAAACACTTATTTTTAGTTGCAAAAATGTAAATTAAAATACTGTTGGCATGCTCAACATTTAAGTTTTAAAATCATTAATTATTGTGGTATGGCAATACTGTAATACTTTTTTCTGTAATGGTGAACAATACACTCGTTTCAACTTTGTCAATTTTTTACCCAGTACCACCCAGGATTTACCAGCAAACAAATTTTCCCACCTTCTTTCTAAGAACACTATTATTATTTTAGAAAACAAAGCCATAGCAACATCACCTTTCAGAAAACAATTTCAGCTCTTGCATCGTCGAGTTATTGAAAATCGATCAGCATGGCGACAAATAGGTTGCTATAGCCCACAGGTTCTCAAACTTATTTCACTCACCGCCCGCTTTGATGTAAAAAAGAAAAAAATAAAGTATTTATTATTAAAGGACGCCACAGTAACAATTCAAAAACATTAAAAAATAAACATAAGAACAATAAATTACAAAATAAGCAATACAAATCTAGAGCTCCTAAATTTTATCTACTTAACATGCGATGATTTTTTATACGTAGTTGCCGATTGATCCTAGGGGCTGTGTCTAGCAATGGGACATATATAGGCGAGCAATATATCAGTATCAGTTTTAAATGCACCTCTTTATGCTATTAAAAATATCTTGTTTGCAATGATAGCTGACAAAAAGCGTATTAGGATACATAATCCTAATATAACTGTATCATAATAAGCACTTTATAATTTCTGCTGTCATTATAAAGAAGCTCGGTACATATAATTTGGGGATTTTCAAGATTGTATAGACACTATTTGAGTTTGTGTACTCCACCTTAGACCACATCGCTGCTTAAGACCAAGCCATTCAAATCTTTTATTAAAAATCAATTTTAATGGGGTATAACAGTCACAGGGGGACGTTATCGCCCACTTTGAGAAACACTGCCATAACGGATGGCTACGGATTCGGTGGCCTAAGAAAATAACACCATCATTTACTACGGAACCCATCCATCACGCAGTGAAGGTGAGTTTAAACTTATCCTTTATCAAACTGGTGCCGGGCGACATTGCCTTGCAAAACTAAGTACTTACTACACTTTTAAAATTATAATAACTCTTTAAGTACACAAGATATAATCTTCTTTTTAAAAGAAAAGCCAATCGTAAGATTAATCACTTTATTATTATATTAAACACTTGCAGACAATACAGACGAACTAAACTATTTTTAAAATTTTTCACCGTAAGTATATAAAGTTGTTGTTGGTGGTGGTGCAAACCAAAAATAATAACACAGTGAGTCAGTGATACCATTTCAATAAATTAAAAAATGGTTACTAAATCTTATAATATTATCGTCGGTTAAAATCGATACAATAATAATCGATGATTTGATCAATTTTCTAGGCGAGCTCACATCTTCTTCTATCATATGGGTAGTGACATAGATTACCAACCTCGTCAACCATGGTGTCAGGTTTATTATTGACCCGCCAAAAGCCCTGACATGGCTCATCTAACGACTGTTCACTAACATCAGTCAGCAGTAGTAACTGGGACCAACGGCTTAACGTGTTTTCCGAAGGACGGATCATCTTACTTTCGGACAATCAGGACAAAGTAATTTTTGTGATACTTCCCCACCGGCAATCTAATTATGTAGATGCACGATTTTTATTTTAAATAATCAAAAGTGTATTTAGTACTTAGTAGTAGCCCCTCCGGTTGATTGAGGGGAGGCCTGTGCCCAGCAGTGGGACGTGTATAAGCTGTTTCTGTTATGTTACCTAGTCCTTAGTTTTGCAAGTCATTGTAATTCTATTATAGCTTGCTAAGGACAACTAGAGAGCTTCAGCTGGAATATAGTATTTGATATATTTTTTAAATATAGTAGTACTACGTACAATGTTGTTGTTATTTTGGACTGGAAAAGAGATACAATCTTAAGATTAAATGATTGTTCAGTGGTATTTATATCGTGACAGGATTAAAGAACTCTCAATAGATTTGATGAGGTTGATGAGGTTGGTAATCCACATCACAACCCACACGATAGACAAAGAATAGATTTCTTATAATATTAATTATGTTATTGTCTTGGTTTTGTGTGTGGCGTCCTTTTATAATAAACAATTTCTAAGTATTTATCAATAGTAAGTAGTCGTTACATGAGCCATGTCAGGGGCTTTGGCGGCTCAATAATAACCTAGACACCAGGGTTGACGAGGTTGGTAATTCATCTCACTGCCCACTCGATAGAAGAAGATTTATCATTATCTCTCTTCTATTCTATTGACCTTATTAATATATATTTTTTATTTTTTCTCTCTACTTACCAGGAGCCACAGAGCAAAATACACAGCGTACTAAGAAGCCATAAGCAACATTTTTACAAGAAATCTCCATAAATAATTCCCAGCTTGGAAATACTGTACCGTCTACTCTACAACGGGCGCTCGCCACAAATTGAATCCGATGAGATATTTAACGTACACATTTTGCTTCCCTCGCTCCGAAATTACGCTCCGCTCGCTTCGCTGCGAACAACTTATCATATAGCCCGTTAACTTTGCCATCAATAAGTCATCTTGGAATAATTTTATTTTGATGTCGAAACTCCTTCCTGGTTATGTCAGCTGATGTTAAAGGGATGGTTAATCTTAGCCGGGACTGTTTTTGTTATTTAAAACTTGACGGTTATATACAGATATAAGTATACATTTACATGAAAGAGTGTAGGAGTATGCTCCATACGCCGATTGATTGAGGGGAGGCTTGTGCCCAGCAGTAGGACGTATATAGCAGTAGGATATTTATATGTATTCATATATGTATATGTCGGTGGGTCGTCTCGAACGCCATCTTCACTATCGTCGCTCATGGTTGCGTGATTTCAAAATAAACGTCGATACGTGTAAATAAAATCGCTGTGTATTCGTTGTTAACAAAAAAGGGTTAGAAAATATTATTGATCACTAGGATTCGAATCGATGGAAAACGCGGTATTCCCAAAGAGATGTGACACGTTCGCTGCTTTCCTTAATAATAATCCCTTCTTTTAAAAAAAACAATAATTTAACTGACACTTGGTGTTGCCATTTTTAATCATAAAAGCTACCCAATCCTATTGTCAGTTGAATCGACATACAACCACATGACACATGACAGTTGTCACACCTCTTTGATTTTACCCAAGCGCATCGCTTGGCGTTTTCAAGAATCAAAATAAACACATTTGACATTTGATCTTCGACATATACATATAGCAGAAGAACACTATTTATTCAGCAAACATAAATTAACATTACTTACTTAGAGATAAGCCACAGGCAACTTTGTATTAATAAATTACGTATAGAACGGCAACAGCTCCCCACCAGCGTCTGAGCTAGGTTTACCTCATCCCCCCCAACCCTCGAACATAGTTTAGACTTGAATCGTATGGCGTCAGACGTCACACACACAGATGCGCGTGTATGATAACGTCAATGTGTGGTGTCTGAGTAAAAAGAGGTATTACACTGGCATACACTAAACTCGTATACTCACACATTCATATTGCTACTTAACACACACCCTTCGCTCTAATACTTAGATGTAAGTTTAATTTTAAGTTTCCTTTGGCAAACTATGCGCCAATATCACATGTACCCATTTTTTACGGTTTCCCAAGATACAGGCTCCGCCTAGTTTGGGAACCTCTGTTCATTTGGATTTATTTTTAATATAAGTACTCATCCTATTTTATGTGCCAATTTGTATTGTTTTCTGGTAATAAAAACATTTTTCATGTTTCATTTTTTTTTTTTTGTATGAAGTGTCCGGTGAAGTGTGGGTACTTAGTTCATTTGCGTTATTGCGTTAGATGTACCTCTAATTGTACCTATCCCAATAGAGGGCTATCTCAATACAGACACAGTCGATGGAGTCGTAAGCTTATTTTTTAAAATATGTCCAGACTCCTTTCTAAAAATTGGCATCTCCACTACCGATCGACAAAGGTTAACGTGTAGCAGTTATAGGTGCTATATATTCGCATAATGTGGGTAGTTTTTTTTATTACCCACAATACTTACCCATATTTGCACTATACTTCAGAAGGCACCAAGAAAACAAGTACAAGATAAATACAAGTTTCACGACGCGAGAGCAAAGCCTACTTCAGAATACAGGAGTTGGTTACTTCGTACTTGAATAGGTAAGAGCCCTAGGTAAACCCTAACCTGTACATAGCACATCGTGGCTGACTTTACACACTGACGTACCTATATGCAATGTTTTGATTAAAGTAAGATGATTCCGTGCACGTTCGGAGGGCACGTTAAGCCGTTGGTCCCAGCTGTTAGCCGTAAAAAAACACGTCCACCAACCCGCATTGGGGCAGCGTGGTGGAGTATGCTCCATACCCCCTCCGGTTGATTGAGGGGAGGTCTGTGCCCAGCAGTGGCACGTATATGTATAGGCTGTTTATGTTATGTTACGACAATGGTGCAAAACGGCCTTTGTGGTCCAGTGGTTTGAGCGTTAGGCTCACGATCCGGAGGCCCCGGGTTCGAATCCCGGTGGAGACATATCAAAAAAATCACTTTGTGATCCCTAGTTTGGTTAAGACATTACAGGCTGATCACCTGATTGTCCGAAAGTAAGATGAGCCGTGCTTCGGAAGGCACGTTAAGCCGTTGGCCCCGGTTACTACTTACTGATGTAAGTATGTAGTCGTTACATGAGCTATGTCAGGGGATTTGGCGGCTCAATTATATATATAATCAATAATACGCTTGGTCATCCACCTCACAACCTACCGACATTTAGAGAAGTCTCCTTTAGGTATCAGGGTTGTGATAAAAATCCTCTGACACGGGACATGTAACGACTACGTAAAATCACTCTTAAGAAAGTTCACAAGAGTGATTTTTAAGTAAGTTCTTAAGAGTGATTTTTTAAGTGTCTCCATGCGTATTTTCGTACATAGTATCCGGGAACCACGGGCTTTTAGAATAGAATCATCTTGCTTTCAAACAATCAGGTGACTAAGCCCGCAAAGTCCTAACTAACTAAGGAAACTCACAAAATAATCCCGGTATTTCACAATCTCGGAGGATTAACATAACTTTTAAGGTCATTGCCCCCGAAATACGTCTACCAACTTCGATCCCATTTTGAAGACCCTCTACAAGCCTAAACTTTAAGCATTGATTCAGAATTCACAATTTAACGTGAACAAAATTTCTCAAATAAATAATAAAGTTGTGGAGTTCTTCAGTGTTGTAACATTGAATAACAACCAAAATACGGGATCACTAAAAAGATCTCTTTCAAACGGAAAATAAATGTTCAAAAAGGTGGACGAAATTATGTGTGAAAGGATTGGTCCTTGGAAACACAAACAAACGCACAAGGGTCGAATTGAGAACTTCTTCCTTTTTTGAAGTCGATAACAGAGTAAACACAACAATTTTAGAAGGTTAAATAAACACATTTTTATCATCTCGTGCCACCATATTTCATATTATGACATCTTTTTAACAAAATTGCTTCGCCTCCCCTCTTTACTTCAGAGTGATCTACCTCGTTCAATTATTCTTAAACAATGACATAATAACGTCTTCTCAAATCAAAAAAAAGAAACGGAAAATTACATTTTATATGATCTTGGGGGTGAAAAAGCCACATCGAGGCGATTGTTTGCACTGCGCACTTACTTTTATATGCGCAAATATGAAATGGCAATATATTGCTTTTTACATGAATTCTTGACTCGGAATGAAAATTGAAATAAATTTCTGAATTTCTGAAAATTGAATTCTTTATGTTTGCCAGTAAATGCCTGTGACTTATTTGGAATTAACTTATTTGATTTTTTTAAATGTTATTGTAAGTATATTTTAACTACCTGATTATACTCTTAATTTGTTTATTTCTAATTTGAAATGGCTTTATATATCCATTTTTCTAGATTTTTCACGTAGACACTTTTTTCATATCTTGGACAGAAACGTTTCTTTAAATATGAAACATAAGTAGTTCTATTTACACCAATCACTAGAATAGTACATTTATTATTCAAGGAGTGAGTGAGGTCGTATTTGATCAATCTATAATCTCGGAGACTAAATATAATAAATAAACTTTCGAGGTCATAGTCCTGAAATATGTCTACCAGTAGTAAGATCAATGTTCGGTTATGTCTACCAAATCAAATGTCAATTTTGAAGACATATTCATTTATTTATTCATAAGGTTCTTCAAGAAAATATTTGTTGACCTATTCATTTACTTTATTCTCTATTACTTCCTCATTTATTCCCTGCACAAGGTGTTCGTGCCACCGTATCGTATACTGAGGGGCTGAGGCTGAGGGGCATGATTCTGAGTTAATATCAACTGAGATTTTTTCGTCGCAAAATTCATTATCTTTCACGAGTTTTTAAAAAATGTTTTCAATTCTATACTTTTGCGATAGAAAATTCCATTAACTCAGAATCATGAGCTGAATAATTCTCCTCAGTATTCGTTACGATATTACTTACACTTCGAACAATTACGTACAGGTAGCCATACAGGTACATATGTGCGTTAGTGACACCGTAACAAAAAGTATGGGGTATGATTCAGGTCATGACTCTGAGTCCAAATTTCCTGTTGCAAAATTCATGATTTTACTGCTTTTTAAATTATTTTCAGTTTCATATTTTTGCTACGGAAAATTTCACTCAATATTAACTCAGAATCATGAGCCGAATCATCCACCTTAGTATTCGTTAAGGTGTCGCTATCACCCACTATATTTCATCCCACTCACAATTTCCCTCGTTCCATGTACAACACATTTCACAACACGTAGGTATTACTAAAGCTTTTACACAAGCGAACGGAGACCCTTCAACATCACTGCGAGTGTTTGAATTGCACACCCGACCACACAGGCAAACACCTCACCCCAACACACGAGAAGCGAAATTTCCCTCACTATGTACAAATATTTGTGGCAAGTTGTACAGTTGGTGAGTATCGCTTCCCTATATCGGCAAACAATCGTTTCCTATACAATTCTCGAGTTGAGTGTACAACTGTGCATTTACTTTTGTTCTCGCATGTGTGAAAGTGGTAGGTGTGATTTTAGCACCGCTTAGGTTAGTGTTGTTAGGTTGGTACACATGCCATCGATGATCACCGATATATCGACAATAACGATACACAAGCTGCTTCTGGTTGTATCTCCTAGAACAAAGAGATCTGTAGAGGGCATGAAATAAGACTGATTGAAATAGAATCAAATGATCCTGTTTCGATGGCAGAACGAGTTACATAACATAAACATAACACACATAAACAGCCTATAACACACTGTTGGGCACAAGCGTCGCCTTAAACAACCGGAGGGGATATGCAGCATACACAGAACACAACGAACAGACAGAATGAGTACAGAACGAGTTAAAACGTTTTATTCTAAAGCAAATGCAAGTAAATTGAAAAGATTTATCACTTGTCTAGGACATTTAATACACATAGAGAAGCAATAATGAGTTTTAATATTGTAGAAGCAATGGAGCATACAACATCGGTGAAAATAAGATAAGTGAGTTACGTTAGAGAACTATAGAAGGCATTTGTAAAAAAGGGATAGGACGTCAGAGAACCAATGATTGTTTGGATCATAAATGATTATCACGTGCTCAGCGGTTAAGGAAAACATCGTGAGGAAACCCACATTTCCGAGCATTTTCGGAGGTATGTGACGTAAACTGTATTGTGCTGGTTTTCCCTTCGTGGGTTGGAAGGTCAAACAGGCAGTCGCTGCTGTAAAAAACCGGATCTTGCAAATCTTCAGGTTAGGTAAGCGGACCCTGTGAAGAACGAGATAATGCTAGAGAGATAATGAAAATAGGATGTCAAAGAGACACCAATGCTGGTGAGAGGGTGTCATGCAACAATAATAACGGCGGCACTAATCACGATGATCCGAATGAAAATAGCAAAAAAATATTAAAATAACTTCAACCGATCGACAACCCCATTCATCGATCAGTCAAATGGTGACACTCGCTGTCGACGCGTGTGCGCTAACCATTATTAGATATTTCAAAGGCAATAAACGGACTCGGAAAATAACAATGTTACTTTTCACATACTTGTGAAATTACTTCTGCCAAACGATTTAACGACGTGCAATTTCATTATAGAAGAGAAACTAAATTTTTATTGTTTTGTTCATTTATCAGTTGGTAACAGCACAATGGGGTTTAAAATGGAAATACTTGGAAACATGATTCAAATTCAAAAATATCTTTATCCAGTAGGTAACATAGTTACACTTTGAATCGTCAATTTTTACGTAACGAACGTCTCATCCGCCTAAAAATACTGCAGCTTCTCACAACCCGTATAGCCGGGGAAAAGAAGACGTCCCTAGACGTAACTTTTTGGAAAATCATAAATTATTGTTATACAATTTAGTAATTTGGCTACCTAATATCAGTTCCCAGACAGTTAATCCCCTGCATTCATATCATCTAAGTACATAATTACTAATCTTATAATAACCTTTTTTTATAATCTGTTTAATTACTGTCTTAAAACTGTTCAAAGGTAAATTCTGAATGTCAATGGGAATCTTATTGTGAAATGGTATTTATTGCTATTTAAAAGATTTAGTGATTTTATGCAGTCGACTGATATGTAAGGCAAGTTTATGCTTAATCCGGGTATTAACAATGGTGATTTAAACTAACCTCATACTGTACCAACTTCCAAGACACTGATGGATAAATGGATACCTGTGTCAGAGAAGAGGTCATGTGGAAAGTGGCAACGTTGTCCATAAACATAAATAGCCTATATACGTCCCACTGCTGGGCACAGGCCTCCGCTCAATCAACCGGAGGGGGTATGGAGCATACTCCACCACGCTGCTCCACTGCGTCCACAAAATCTTTATCATCTTTGCCTACCCAATTCATTCATTAATCAAAAATTGACATTTTGGGTGCTTCAAGTACAGCGATTCTTGCTGCGCTGATGAAATTTAACATTAACTATTTGCCAGTGAAGACGTTAATTGTGCATAATGAAATCTTCTGTTTTATGTTCAATAAAGAGTTACTAGGTTGAAGGATTCCTTTAAGCAGTTAGAGTGAGGTCACACGGAACATTCATAACTAGTAGTTCCTACATTACCTATAGATTTCTGGATTTAAATCCACGCTTCCATCAAACGCTAATAAAGTTCACACGAACACTGAGTGCCTAGAAAATAATATCCAGCAAGGTATCGTAAGCGATTTATCGACGTTGCGGCCATAAAACGAGCGGGTAGCAGGTGCTGAGTAATTGCTCGCCGCGTCGATATGACAGCCGCCGCCATATTGGATTTGACAGCCATTCGACGAGTCGACGCCGACGCCGCGCTAACGACGTTAAAAATGCGATATAAAATTGGTTATTTACTTACTTGCTATAAAGCTGAGAAAAATAATGTTATAGCAAGTGTTATATTAGATAGTTTAAATACAACGTCGGTTTAATTATGTAATGATGTTTTAAGTATGTTTACGCACAGATCTGAACTCGAGAGTTTTAACCAAACTCTGACTAAACTAAAGAGTCGTTCGGAGAATTTCCAAGAACTCCTGTTGTGATAAAGTACAAAAGAGAAAATAATACTCGAACACCTTGGGCAATTTGCGAAATGTTTACAGTAGGTAGTGGGCTTTTAGACACATATTTCCGCATTTAGACACATGGATGGCCCATTATGCGTGACAAACTTTACAGTATCTGACTTTTCATCGTAGTGGTTTAATACATATAAGTAATAAGACATCGACATGAAGAATATGAAGATCCTATAACATAAACTGAACTTGTATTTCAAATGTACATACACAGAGCGCATTAATAACGCAGTAATAAAAGGCGTTACAAAAGTTATAATCTCAGTTTTTGTAGCAACGAATTATAGATAGACATATAGGTAAAGGTTATCATCGACAACGTGGCCACGAAATACGCGGGTAGTGAGTAATTGCCACAGAGCGCGATATGACGGGCGCAGCGCGGTGCTATATTAGACCTGACACTTGTGCGACGACTCAACGCCCAGATCGCGTTCCCTCTATGATATATGAATTAAATTCTGTTTAGATTTGCTCTACCTTTTCAACTGGGGATTTATTGGCTAAATAGAACCATCCAAGTACTTCGTATCATCAGTGATTCGGCCTCCGTGGTCCATTGGTTGAGCGTTGGGCTCACGATCCGGAGGAGACATATCACAAAAATCACTTTGTGATCCCTAGTTTGTCCAAAAAGTAAGATGATCCGTGCTCGTTAAACCGTTGGTCCCGGTTACTACTTACTGATGTAAGTAATTACATACTTAATGATGTTACATGAGCCATGTCAGGGGCGTTTGGCGGCTCAATAGTAACCTTGACACCAGGGTTGATGAGGTTAGTACTCCACCTCACAACCCACACGATAGAAGAAGTAATTCAATTTTATCTTCTGATTACTTGTGATTGTGGCTCTATCTAAGATTGATAAAGAAATTAAAACAAACGTGGCTACAAGTTCTCTTAAGATTTATGGTTCAGTCTACAATGATAGTTATAAGAAAATTTATGAATATGTAGGCATTACAGAATGACCCAAAATATTTGCTAAAACCCTTACGAATTTGATTCTCAAGTTCAATAATACTTATCACACTTTAGTTACTTTCCTTCACAGGCTAAAACGTGATAATTGGGGCGTGTACTAGGTTTAAGATAAATTATGAAATCCTGATTACTAAATAAAGACAAGTCTAAAAGTAACGAAAAACATTTTTCTTTTTTCTATTTAACTTATGAATTTTAAACAAAAAATACGTAAAATAAATCCGGAATTTTATCACGTTTTTTTGACGTCACAGTGTGCTTTTTCAAACGAATCAAAGGGTGAGAGCCTTCAGCGCTCCCCATTTGTCCGGCCAAGTAGTTAATGCCATCTGCGGCAAATCTACAATAAGTCACGTCAAAAAAAAAAAGACGTTTAATAAAAAGTAACTGAGTTGACTAGTTGAAAACAAGCCTATTGCTTAGTACGAAATTGAGTTTGGTTGAGGAAAATCTTTAACCTTTGTTCACAGGATTGAGGAGGTCCAATTCCATCAAAACCCTGCTTAGAAAATGTGAGTGTACAAATACTTACTATCAATCACTTTCACTAAGCGTATTGTACGGGCGACAAAACCTCTCTGACATTACCAAGAAAGAAATGTTACGTAGAACGGAACGCAAACGAAAACCGTTTCAATGGTCGGCTTCTCTAGATATTTCCAGACATTTAGGTAATAGACTTAGCCCTATTACTGGCGGGAATAATGTTAATAATATTACGTTTTATTAGATAACCTTTTCGTATCTGAGTAGGTATTATTAGCCTCGTGAAAGATGAACGTATCAATCCATCTTCCATGAGTAATTAATATGTAACCCGTTTAAGAGCCTAAAGGATCGCTCCGAGCAAAAATTTTGCTTTTAAATTTATCCCGTAATACGTAAGCGAAGTCACGAGCAAAAGCTTAATTAATTTAATTTGAACAAACAACAAAAAAGCATTGCCAGTCCTTAACGAGGCGTCTACTCCGCATATGAACATAATATCTGCAATCGTGATTTTTACTGCATTTACTTAAGTAAGTTGATTATACACAACGGTACAGACTAGGATCGGATCGGATGGGAAAAAATACAAACAGACACGACTCACGCTTGTAATAGGGTAGTTTCCAACTAGTCAAATCAGTTACATTTTACTAAACGTCTTTTTTTTAACGTGTCTTATTGTAGATTTGCCGCAGATGGCATTAACTACTTGGCCAGACAAATGGGGACGCTGAAGGCTCTCACCCGGTACAACGTTTAAGACAACAGGCCTGAGGGTACCCAGTTGGGTGCGAACCTCGGCTCAGGGATTCGTTTGAGAGATAAAATATTTGAAAGAATTAATCGAGGCTAGTGGGTCGATAGCGATAAGCGCTGATTGAGGGAAATCGTCGACCACGCCGGCGGGGTCGGTATCGGGGTCTTTACTAAACGTTAAAACATGAAATTACTATGGAATTTGTATGAAAAGGCAACTTGTGGCGTCATAGAATAACTTGACAAAACGTCGCACTTATAATTCAGCTTTTCTTTATTAAAATTCATAAATAAGTTAAATAATAAAAACGTATTTATCACTTTTGGGTCGGTCTTTATTTAGTAAGTAATCAGAATTTCGTAATTTAACTTTGACCTAAGAAAAACACATAATAACGGGTTCTTACCGCGTTTAAATGGGTAAATTTAAACGCGGTAAGAACCCGTTATTATGTGTTTTAATTATGATAATAACCGCGTAAACTTAAAACAATGTATTTGACCTAAGAAACTACCCAATTCAGCAAAGTCGCTTCAGCAAAGCCTTGCAAAAGAACTCGTCGAAATCACATCAGTCAAAAACTGAGAATATATATTTTTTAAATTAATTTCCGAAGAAATATACATACTTACATAAACTGTTATTAAAAATAACTTAATAAAGTAAAACGGGCCCGAAGCGACGTCGCTCGACCAATTCTAGCCTTCAGCTAATCAAGCTAGCTGACCGCTTAATTGGGTTAGATGCAGACCATAATAACCTTGTTGCTGGGGAGTATTTTAGGGTCTCTATCGAATAAGCTGTTGTGATACTGAAGATATTTTTATGCGAAAAGTGTTTTTTTTTTATAAAATAATGAGTAACTACAAAGGTTGGTAGTTTTGTTATTGGCTTTATAGACATGTTAAAAGAGAAGGTGCAGGTCGTGTCGTATCGGGAGGTGAAGGTTTTGGCGGGAAGAAGAGAGGAATGGCGGTTACTCCACCGACAAGAGCGCAGCTCTTAAATAGAGAGAGAGAGAGACATGTTATCATTAATTTTAATTGATACCTTTTTTCTTTTTTTTTATTCTTTTATTTTTGCTTTGTAACACATAGTTACCAATTACTTAGTGTAAGAGCGAGACACCCCCAACTCAAGCATTTAACCTTGCTTCCTGGGACATAACTTTATGCTGTTGAAAACAAGAAATTTATAAACACTATTTTTATTTTATTTTTACAAAGACACATTTCACAAGGAATACTTTGAGAATAGTCGTCAAGTTATCTTATGTTACACGGAAACATGCTTTTTTAAATTTTCATTGTTATTTTCGATTATTTTTGTTTATTTTTAAGTACTTATTATTATGTCACAGGGACTGTAACCTGGAACCTGACAGAGGGCAGCAGTAACTGTCAATACTATTCAGAGGAGGAGGACAGGAGTCCTAGTATGGCTTTGTAATAGACTACTCTGGGCGCCATCCCACTCGCGTCAGACAGAGTACTGCGGGGCGGAAGGCAAGAGGGAAACCGCTGCTCTATTTTTCCCTAAAAAAGTAGCATGGAAAATGCTGCACCGACAAGAGCGTGGCTCCTAAATTGATGATGATGACTTATTATTATTATCTTTTTTGAATTTCAGGCTTAATCTACTTTCTTATTTTTTTTTTGTTATACCTTCCTATGTCCATATGTGGTACTATAATAATATTTATAGCAACTTTTTACTATATGGTGTGCAATAAATGCTTTGACTTTGCATTATCAGTGGGTAAGCGTACAGATTGTGATGAAGTTACAACTTACAACACTAATAGTGGTAGTTACAACAATAACATATAATATATATATATATATATATATATATATACGTCAAATCATATATATACGTTTACATACGGGGTTGTTTACGTTTGTTTTTATTTTCTCTACTATGAACATTTTGCACCTTTATTCAGGCTAAGAGGTAAAAGTTGACCCAGTTTTAAATGATACACGATTTACTGACTGAATATCAGATATCTCTGAAGCCTGTAAAATGTTCAGCGAAACTTTATATAATGTGACCTACTTTCAGTTTTAACTTGTATTTCTAACACTTGTTCGTAGATAATTATTAATGACGTTAGTCCGTCATATACATATACATAATAATGGTCCGAAATATTTTTTTTTATTATTTGTAATATTTTTATAACCCCATAGAGTAAAAAGAATGAATATAGTCTAAAGCACAACCACACAATCAATGCATTAATAACGACCTCCGTGGTCCAGTGGTTAAGCGTTGGGCTCTCGATCCGGTGCTGGTCACCAGATTGTCCGAAAGTAAGATGATTCCGTGCTTCGGAAAGCACGTTAAGCCGTTGGTCTCGGTTATTACTTACCGATGTAAGTAAGTAGTTACGTGAGCCATGTCAGGGGCCTTTGGCGGCTCAATAGTAACCCTGACACCAGGGTTGATGGGGTTGGTACTCCACCTCACAACCCACACGATAGAAAAATATATAGAGATAGAAAAATCCTGAAGTAAAAATTCAATCCAACTTTGTTCTGATTACTATATGTCTTCCGGGCGAAAGATCAAAAAGGCATCAGTTTAAAATTCGGTCCATTTTCTACGGAACCATTTTCGAACTCAAGATAAACGAAAAAGACAAGAAAAGATAAAGTTAAGAAAAACATCACTCAAGAAATTGCCACCGAAACGTTTCCTTAATGCAAGAAGCGCCGCAACAACTGAGCACACCTCTTGGATATGGCTTTATCTATCCTTGTCATTTTCAATTTCCCCGACGCATTTGATGGTAGATGCATATCTTACATGAAAACATTTTATCCCACCGTCAGCGACTAGCGAGTTGCAAAATCTACATTTCGTTACCTCATACCGAAAACCACGCAGGCGTCCTTTTGTAACATCACAATCTGATATGATTTTCTCATCATCAGCATTGGCCACAACATCTTGACAGATGATGGTAACAATGGTGGTATAAATGTCACGTTTTGCTGCAGGATCTCTTGTGACTTATCAAGCTAATATTCAAAATTCAAATTCAAAAATATCTTTATTCAGTAGGTAACATAGTTACACTTTGAATAGTCAATTTTTACATAACGAACGTCTCATCCGCCTAAAACTACTGCAGCTTCTCACAACCTGTATAGCCGGGGAAAAGAAGCTGCAAGAAAAACCTCGGCACAGGGCCCTAGACGTTCTTTAAAAAAATAAAAATAAACATAAAATATTGATATACAATTGAGTAATTTAGCTGCCTAATATCAGTTCTCAGACAGTTAATCCCATGCATTCATATCTTCTAAATAATCACTAACTTTATAATAACCTTTTTTGGAAAGTTTTTGTTAACTACTGTAATAGCAGCATTTCACACAAATAAAACAGTGGAGGAGGAGGGACAGTGGAGTAAAAGCGAAGACTTTTCTGCTTTAACTTCTCCAGCCAGGCTTCGTCATGTATTGACACTCCAGCAGACAAATCGAGGCGCCACTCTGGTCTCATATGAGCGCATATAATATGACATAAACATCGCAATGGTGGGCACAGGCCTTTCCTGAATAAACGGGAGGGGTATGGAGCATACGCTGCTCGACTGCAGGTGCAAACCTCCACCGCAAAAATTGAAATCTATCTGAATTGAAACTAGCTTGTCTATTGCGAGTTTCACTATAACGTGCCGATTTGTAAAATTGTAATCAGCGAGGCACATTTGCTAAGTATTCAGTCAGTTCACTAGCTAAGCATTTAGTCGATACAGGCCACTAAATTCAAATACATAAGCAGAGCAAATAACTTACGCAGAAAAATGGACCTTGGGGATCCAACATTTCATTAATAATAATTACAACAAATTCAGCTTTTGAGCACCTGGTTCGTATATTGACAGTATAGTGTACGCTACGCAGGTTTTAATTAATGCTGCTGAAAATACTGGGCCGACAGTAATATCATTTGCCGTCGAAACGAGAGAATTCAGCTTTTAAAATCTCTACGTTCGTGAGGCTAAAACAAACCTTGCCATATTTCGTATTATCATCATTTCGTTATATCTGCTTAGCTAACCGAACCGAACTTGAAGTTCAGTTTTTCTATAGAAGCGTCAGCCAATCTGACTTAAAGAATGGAAGACCTACCTCGAGAAGAAAGGGTATGTACCTTGGAAATCACATTTTTCAGTTATTTGACATCAATTATTTATCATCCAAACACGAATTCTGTCTTGAGATGTCTCGCTTTATCGCCAGCAGTAAAATATAACCCGTAAGAAGCTTGCCCTGTCTTCCATCCATTTGTTTGTTGTAAACAAGCAAACCTGGCACATGTACGGCTATTTGCGCTGGCGTTCGATCATCGTCTATCATGGCCTGTCCAGTGTCCCTTATTTACCATTTCCTGGTTTGGTACACATGTTTAGGAAAAACGCGCGCGATGTATTAAGTTTTACGGGTCAGGTGCTTGGGATCGCTGAAGCTGTTTTCTTTTACGTAACCGTGCAATGTTTAGGTGAATGAGTTGTTTGCAAAAGTCACAGTTTCTAAATAGTTTTTGGGATTATAAACATTGGGATAATAGATTCAAATAGGACCAGATTACCAAATCAAAAGAAGTAGGATCAAAGCAGATGATATTGTACAGACTATGTTTATTACGGTACGAAAAAGGCGAGAATTTAAGTGTGTATGTTCTAAGATAATTAATAGCGTCGTTTCTAAAACCTTTACTGCTCCAAATATACCTTCATAGGCAGCTATAAAAAGAAGTCCCCGTTACATGTGGACGGTTTTAAAGGTGGTGGCATTTCCAGGCTCTCGCTCGTAAATCAGCCTGGTCCGGTGATATTAATGGTCGGGTACGGTCGGCTTCGATCGGCTCACTTCGGCTCCCATTGGCTATCACCAGCCACCACCGACGCCCAATACGTTTTATTGCCAAACCCTCACAAGGGATAAACCGGTTTAATCGCCAAACGATTTCGCATTAAGGTTTTTAATAATAAATTATATAAATCGTTGTTAATTGCCACACGTTATGTCTCTGGTTCCCGAATTTTGGGACGGTCTTTCTGTTTTTGATCTTTCCCCACATCTTAGTTGTCCAGAACGAAATATCCTGTACAAAACAAAAGTAAACTCATGACACTTGGCGACGAAACAATGATTAAATAGCAGGAGACACCAGATAGTATGAAAGATTTACAAAGAGCAGGGTGAATGTAAGCTGAACCCCGGGGCATTTCGCGGAAATCCTTTCAGGGGCACTATGGACGTTTCAACTCGGGCCTTGCGTTTAGGGTTCCCGATCTTTCGAGACCTTGAAGTTTTCTATTGATGGAGTGATAGGTCGGAATGGAACGCCCAAGGCTAAGGCCTTTATAGAAAGTCGGGTAACACTTATGTGGATGTAATAGGGAAATGGATCAAGATTTTTTTACCAGTTACTCTGTGAAACTACAGGATAATAATATAATAGATTTTAAAATGCAAAGTGAAATGAAATTTGTTAAGAATCTGGCCGATATAGGAATTTTATACATAGAATATGTCAGTCGTACTTTCTGTCAAAAGTCGACTAAACTATAAAATGAAACGTTTTTTTTTGGAAACGGTTTAACGGCACTGGCCTAGTAGCCTTTTAAGCCTGTCATTAACTGAGCATACCACTTAGTTTTTTTTGTTCAAAAATTAGGCAAAGCGGTGTTGCCAGGACTAAATCTAGCACCAATGTCACAAGTGTCAATATTACTGTCGCTCACATATACTCTATAATGACTTGATATTTTACCTACGTAAAAACACTAGAAGCTTGAACTAATTTTGGTGGATCAGGTACTTCCTCAGTCAAAAAGGTAGCTGGTAACCCTGAACGAGCCCTAAATAAAATATCAGCGTCCGAGGCGCTTCCACTCCCGAGTACAGAGCGTCTGCATTATTTCCTGCAATATTTACTCCAAGACACATTCCACTACGAGACTCCAATGAAAAGGTTCGCGAATGAAATATCTTCCTATCTTCTCTAGTGAAACAAAAGACCTAGTATTTTGGTATGAAACCGTTGGCTTATCATGTTACAGCGCGCTTTTGTCTTTGCTTGAAATTATTAGCGTCGCCTCCTATATACTTAATTCTTCTTTGGAAACACTGAGAATATTTTTGGAATACTTTTGTTAGTTTGGTGTTCAAAGTTTCTTGGGTATTGTTGCTGACTATGTTTTAAAATGGAGCATTTTACAAAGATTTCTATCTTTAAGCAATGCTTTTAAACAGTTAAAAACAGTCTAATATGAAAATCAAACTGTTGCAGTAAACATTGTTTTCTGTTGCTTAACTATAGTTAACTTAATTATAGAATAGGGTTTAGTTATATTTTTCTTATTCATAAACTATACTTCTCGTCAAAAATATCGCAACACTTCCGAATAATTCTTTATAACAATAAATAAATTTTTGAATTTGGAACATTATAAATCCCAATTAAAAACTTTATAATACCAACTACGAGTAGAACACTCTTTCCTACTACCTACGTACTCGTAGGTAATTAATAATATTTTTCTGATAAACAACCAAACATAAACTGTCTTTGCTTCGATATTTTTCGTATTTAATAATATTTTTCTGATAATTCCTACGAAGCGTAAACTGTCTTTACTTCAATTTTTTACGTATTCAATAATATTTTTCTAATAATTCCTATGAAACATAAACTGTTTTTGCTTCGATTTCTTTGATAAGAAGTGAATAAATTGTTCCAGTGGTGTTCAACATTTTGCACCATCCATCTCCATGACTAAAGTGGACAAAACTTTTCAAAATTCTCTCACCACACCGTGCCCCAACTTTAATCCGCTCTCACCTGTAACAAGAATAAAACTTCCATAAGTTCCGGGATCTAATTAAAAACATTATCCAAACAAAGAGGTATAAAACTACAATTCCGTGGCACAGTGGGCCGATGAGGTTTTTAATATTAAACCCCCCACAGAGACTGGGGGATGAAGCTGGCGCGTCAAGCGACTTTGTTATATCTACTACAGCGGTTGTACTTTCGCCGAAATAGGCTACTTGACAACCTAGTCAAATGAGATACTTCTTTCGAAACGTCAAAACAAAAGTTTTCCTCGGAGTTCATATGGACAGTAGTCCTGTGACGTAATCAATAAATTCGAAAAGTAAAATGAGATTGATTTTTCATCATCTTATTCTATCTTCTATTTCTAGATTAGCATTTCATAATTTATCTTTGATCCAGTAAAATACCCTATTACCCTAAGTTTGAGTGTCCTTTAGGTCGATTTTGGAAAAAAAATAAGAGAATAAGAACGTATATACATACATAAACTCACACTTATTTCCCACCAGGGTATGCACAGACTACGAAATTCCATTCAAATTCAAAAATATCTTTATTCAGTTGGTAACATAGTTACACTTTGAATCGTAATTTTTTACATAACGAACGTCTCATCCGCCTAAAACTACTGCAGCTTCTCACAACCTGTATAGCCGGGGAAAAGAAACTGCAAGAAAAACCTCGGCACAGGGCCCTAGACGTTCTTAAAAAAAAAATTGTTTCAATATTGACATACTTCCACATTTGCTTCTCAAACGGAGAGCGCCGGTTCGATTCCCGGTACTAGACTTGCACCAATGAGTTATTAATTTATCTTAAGTGCAATTTTCTCTAACACAAATGCCAGTTACAGACGGCGATACGGCTCGCCACCTATCACGTCGGTCTAACAGAAAGCTCGGTGAAGTGAGAGTATAAAGTTCATTTTGCGATAGATTTACAGCCATTTATCGACTTTAGAACCCTGTCTCGTTATCATATTTGACATTTAGTGTTATTTGCAAATCAATCTGTCAATAAAGTTAATGTGACGTGGTACTGAAGTGTGTACAGTCATGAGCAATATCATGTACCCATTTTAGAACCCTGTCGCACTATCATATTTGACATTTAATGAGACTTACGGTTTTATTTGTCAAAAAAGTTAATGTGACATGGTACCAAAGTGTATATAAATACATATTAATGCTCGTGACCGTACACATATTCATTCCAGCTACTACTAATAGGCAGCGCCTACCCTTAAGGATTACAGGCGTGAGTCGAACGTAATATGTAATACATGGCGTAATATGGAGGCGAGAACTGCAGTCTAAGTAAACATGTTAGCTAGGCGAGCGGCACGAAGCAAAGCGGTGTAACTCAACGACAATTCAAACTTGAGGCACACACCGGACACTTCATACAAAACACGTCGTTTTACACATACACTACACATTGAGTCTCTAACATGATCTGATAACTTTTTATGCCTATCTGCAGTATATTTATTCTTTGATTTACTCAATACTTGAGCAAATAAAGACAAATGAATTACAGACATGACCACAGACATCTACGTATTTCTAGCGGTCCTGAGAAAGTATTACGAATGTCTATTTTACAAATGTCAATAATAAAACCCATATTCCGTCACAGGATTTTCAACCACTGTAGCATACACAATTTGACAGAAAAACCCGCAAAACCAAAAAAGCAGGGGTTACCAACCGCCGCGGCGCGCGGACCGCGCAGGACCGCAGCAGGGCCGATCGATACTATCACGTGCAGCCCGCCCTTTGTTTGCCTGCGCCACACCTGATCAACTGACCTATTACACTACAGTTTGCGCTCTTACATCGTTTGGTTACCAAATCTTTGGTTTTACATCACGCCTGTATCCTAATAGGGATAGGCAGAGGTGTATGGTATACAGGCTGTTAGAGACATCGTATCGAAACCTTTGAGGAATGATTCAGCCCATGATTCTGAGTTGATATCAAGTGGAATTTTCCGTTGCAAAAATTCATGTTTTATTTCGTTGTTTTTTTAAATTATTTTAAATTCTATAGGTACTTTGGCGATGGAAAATTCCACTCGATATTAACTCAGACTAATGAGCTGAATCGTCTCCCACACTATTCGTTACGATGTGACTTACACCCCGTACAAGTACGTACTGGTAATCATACAAGTATTTTATGACATTGGAAAATAAATAAATAAATAAATGGGTGTAAGTGATACAGTAACGAATACTGAGGGAGATGATTCAGACCATGATTCTGAGTTGATCAAGTGGAATTTCCTGTCGAAAAATTCATACAAAATTTAGTGTCTTTTTTAAATATTTTCAGTTCCATACTTTTGCGACTTAAAATTCTACTGATATCTACTCAGAATAATGGTCTGAATCATGCCCCTCAGTATTCGTTACGATGTCGCTAACAACCTGTATAGCGCAAAAAATATACATTAAATAATATGGCATGTTAATATTAACTCCCAAAAAGGTTATGCTTCACTTGTTAACGAAGTTAAATTAACGAGTATCAGTCAAAGAGTCTTTCAATTAAGTTAACATGCAGAAATTTAATTTGCTGACCGCTCCGGAAATACTATTAAGTATTTTATGACATTGGAAAATCAATTATGTCATCCAGTAACGCGGAATCAGTTAGCCCTCTACTTTCCTGGCCAAGAAGATTTCAACTAGTCAAATCAGTTACTTTTTACTAAACGTCAAAACACGAAATGACTATGGAATTTGTGTGAAAAAGAAACCTGTGATGTCATAGAAAAACATGACAAAATATATCACTTATTATTACATTTTTGTTTATTAAAATTCATAAATAAGTTAAATGAAAAAAGAAAACGTTTTATGTCACCTTTACATCTGTCTTTATTTCTCTCTCTCTCTATTTAAGAGCTGCGCT
Source organism: Pectinophora gossypiella (assembly GCF_024362695.1). Taxonomy (NCBI): domain Eukaryota; kingdom Metazoa; phylum Arthropoda; class Insecta; order Lepidoptera; family Gelechiidae; genus Pectinophora; species Pectinophora gossypiella. The sequence goes on along the minus strand of NC_065415.1, from coordinate 2,087,087 downwards.
CTTGTCGGTGGAGTAACCGCCATTCCTCTCTTCTTCCCGCCAAAACCTTCACCTCCCGATACGACACGACCTGCACCTTCTCTTTTATTTGTTTCATAAATGTTATCCTAGGTCTACCCCTTCCTCTCTTCCCTTCAATTTTTCCCTTCAATCTGTCTTTATTTAGTAATCAGAATTTCATAATTTATCTTTGACCTAGAAATCTACCCAATTCGAGGCAAATCATCCATGAACCACATCAAAAATCCCTACAGATACGAATATACTTTCATCATCAATTTAAGAGCCACGCTCTTGTCGGTGCAGCATTTCTGTAAAATACTCTCCATGCTACTTTTTTAGGGAAAAATAGGGCAGTGGTTTCCCTCTTGCCTTCCGCCCCACAGTACTCTGTCTGACGCGAGTGGGATGGCGCCCAGAGTAGTCTATTACAAAGCCAATATACTACAATAAACATAAACACTACAATATACTTTAATACACTTTAATATACTTTATTGCACCAAAATAAAAGTACTATATATTTACAAAATACTTAACTAGATACATGGCAAATGGCGGCCTTATCGCGCGGAAATATGTAAAAACCCCTACTTATATTGTGTATACCGTTTACTTTTAGGGACAAGGCAGACAGTAAATATAATGATAATTTTGAAAACAAATTATCTGTCCATTCACACGTGAAGAGAAACATACTCCTGATTATGTGTATTAACCAAAGAGATTTTTATTATGAGAATTATAACAATTTACCAAGCCAGAATAGAACTCTGAACCATAACGTTTAACAGGCGGCCACTCGCGGCTGAGCTAATCGACCTTTGTCTCGGTTATCTCAGGAACTGGTCACGAAAAAACTAGGGACAGGAATGCAGAGCTGGTACCTGGTTACAACCTTTGTTTGAGAAGTACATAACATAATAAAGCTTCACACCTGCATTCCCGAAAGGGTAGGCAGAGGTACACCTCTATACATAGTATACAGGGTGTTAGTGACATCGTAACAAAAACTTTGAGGGGTGATTGAGGCCATGATTCTGAGATGATATCAAGTGGAATTTTCCGTTGCAAAAGTATGAAATTGAAAATAATTAAAAAAAAACACAAAAAATTTCAGGAATATTCAGACTGAAAATTCCACTTGATATGAACTCAGAATCATGGTCTGAACCATCCCCCTCAGTATTCGTTACGGTGTCACTAACACCCATACCTACTTGTATGGCTACTGTATGTACTTGTGTGGGGTGTAAGTGACATCGTAACGAATACTGAGGGGGATGATTCAGCTGATTATTCCGAGTTAATATCAAGTAGAATTTTCCTTCGCAAAAGTATAGAATTGAAAATGATTAAAAAATAAATAAAAAAAACATGAATTTTGCGACGAAAAATTCCACTTGATATTAACTCAGAATCATGGTCTGAATCATCCCCCTGAGTATTCGTTACGATGTTACTAACACCCTGTATACACCTACTCATTTCCAGTTATGTTTAAGTCCCCTGTAATAAAGGGCGAGCCTATTGCCATTAGCCGTGCACAAATCCTGGAAACCACATGAGATAGTCTTCTCAAAGGAGCCGTGGTAGCTTATGGAAGGTCGCAGGTTTAAATACTAGCAAAGCCTAAGCCAACAATTCACAAACTTGTTTTCGAATACATGTTTGGATCATAATTAAAACACATAATAACGGGTTCTTACCGCGTTTAAATGGGGATATGAGACTCCCGATATTTCGACACTGTTGCAAGTGCCATGATCACGGGATGACTGATGAGATTGGAGTAGAGTAGGTAGATCCATAATTTTCTACGGGAAATAATATCGGGAGTCTCATATCCCCATTTAATAGCGGTAAGAACCCGTTATTATGTGTTTTAATTATGATAATAACCGCGTAAACTTAAAATAATGTTTGGATCAGAAACGATTATCATAACAGATAACGTCGTGAAGAAACCCACAATACCAAAACATGCGTTTTGGAGTTATATCGTCTCATCCCCCTCAGTATTTGTTACGGTGTTTCTAAAACCCTGTAAAAAAAAAACAAGGCGAAAAAAAGAACGGCGGTGAAGGAAAACATCGCGAGAAAGCCCACATTCCCGAGAAATTCATTTTCGAAGGTATGTGACCTAATCTGTATTGGGCTGGATTTCCGTTCGGGTTGGAAGGTCCGAGGCAGTTGCATCTGTAATAGAACGGACCTGTCAAATCTTCAGGCTAGGTAAGCGGACAATGTAAGAAACGGGATAATGCTAAAGAGATGAGATGATGACGGTTGCCTAAATCAGTTGCTATTTGGCAAGGTTTCAGAGGCTATAACTAAAACATTATATGATATATAAAGACTTTGACAAGCGTGTCCAAGTTACCGCCTTGGGAATGTGCCTGTATGGTAACATAAATGTAATTATTAGACAAATAAATTCTCTCCAATTCATGGGTTTCGTTTCAAAGTGACGCTTCTGTGGCGCTGCCTAATCGTCCAACGAAAATATTTATCGATATACCGAATTGATTTCTTAATCGATTCTTAAACGCGTCTTCAGAAGAGACTCCGCAGAAACGAAATACATGAATTGCAGAGTCTCTTCTGAAGACGCGTTTAAGAATCGATTAAGAAATCAATTCAGTATATCGATAAATATTTTCGTTGGACGATTACGCAGCGCCACAGAAGCGTCACTTCAAACGAAACCATTAATACGATTGCATGGCGACACTTTATTTATTGAATCGCTTCTGTTACTAGCTGGATAAAGAATTACAAAGAACACATTCGAAATATAAACGACCTGCCATTGATGTAATAGTTTATAAAACAAACATATATCAAAAATACAATGATTTACTAAATTAGATGTATTTTGTGTGCGTCAAGCTAGCGGCCTCAAAAAAAAAATGGGCACGAAAAAATAATTTGACCATACCAAAAAATAGTACTCTTATTGAAAAAAATAGTACCTGTTGTAAAAAAATTAGTACCATCACGGTTCTGGATTTATAGCCATGTTTTATTGCACTTGCTAGCTTGACGGTGAGCGAAATTTGGCGAGAGTTAACGACAAGGTCTTTCGCTTTGATTTAAACGCCAAAAAATAGTATCGAAATAGTACTCACCCCCTGCAAAATACCGAAAGTAGTACTTCAACGGTTCCAAAGTTATAAAGGCAGTTCTTTGATCCCGCTAGCTTGACGTTTTGAAAATACCTATTATCTGGGGAACGCTTGCATATTTCAGTATGTAACTAATGTCAATAAACTCGTATGAAATAGTACTCCCTACCATCATAATTTTGATCCGATTCTCTTTGTAGAAATGTTAAAAAATCATCATAACCTATGCCATACATTTGTTGTTGATACAGTCACGTAGACAATTACATAACCTCACAATTTATTCGTAAGTATTGCCATTTTGGAGGTCTACCCTACCATTTCTTTGCACTTCAGTGCTGCTATTACAAAAAATTCCTATTGCATACACCCATATGCACTAATTTTAATAGAAAATGGCTGCATGGGTCTAGTTCTTATCGAAAACAATCTGTGATTTTAATACATCATAATACATTTTTAATCTGCTGTTTTATTTTATAATTTATACCTTCATGTTGAATTTGTTACGGATCGAAGTGTTTGTTAATAAACAATTTGCAGTATTTGTAGAATAACTCAAAGAGTTTCAACAATGATATTACTTTCATCTAACAACCCTGGCACTTCACCAATTTTTACCCAAAAATGGGGAAAAATACTGAAATCTGACAACATTCTTGACCATGTGTAATAATTTTGTTCGCGACTGTACTCGTCTTGATAAATGTATGACATAGGTTATAATGACTTTTTGACATATTTCTACAAAGAGAATCAGGTCCAAATTATGATGGTAGGGAGTACTATTTCATACGAGTTTATTGACATTAGTTACAAACTGAAGTATGCAAGCATTCCCCAGATAATAGGTATTTTCAAAACGTCAAGCTAGCGGGATCAAAGAACTACCTTTATAACTTTGGAACCGTTGAAGTACTACTTTCGGTATTTTGCAGGGGGTGAGTACTATTTCGATACTATTTTTTGGCGTTTAAATCAAAGCGAAAGACCTTGTCGTTAACTCTCGCCAAATTTCGCTCACCGTCAAGCTAGCAAGTGCAATAAAACATGGCTATAAATCCAGAACCGTGATGGTACTAATTTTTTTACAACAGGTACTATTTTTTTCAGTAAGAGTACTATTTTTTGGTATGGTCAAATTATTTTTTCGTGCCCATTTTTTTTTTGAGGCCGCTAGCTTGACGCACACATGTATTTTTTAAATTAAGTTTAAATGAAGGACAAGGAAAACAAACGAAAATGTAGCAACTGAAATTAATAACAACAACAACGGAAAGAAAGGAAATAATTCGCTTTAAATCCAATATTTTCATTAAAATATTTACTTACTGTGCAATTAATGATATTTAAATATAATAATTTTATACAAGTATATTTTACATATACACACACAGTTTTTAAAAAAATACTTAATTTATTTGCCGCTCTTAGTATTAATAAGCGCATTAATTTCAGTTATAAATTAGCATCGTACTTATGCCAAATATATAGCTATATCTTTTTATGATGTTTTTAGTGAAACGCTAAAAGATGGAAATAGTCAACAAATTCCGGTATCAGACAGGAATCGAAGAAGACAGAAACATACCATTATAACTCCCATTGAAAGAGGAGCAGTATTAAAATACATTGTCAAGAAAACTCGAAATATTCCTGGTCTGCCATAAAATATGCAAACCTTCAGATCAGAGTTGTGAGCTTAAAAGGAAAGTTGAGATTCGAGCATTACCCCTAACAACCTATAAAGAATATCGCGACGAAAAAATGTAGAGATATATGTATATCTCCCTAGCGTTATCCTGTTTCTCACAGAATCCGTTTACCTAACCTGAAGATTTGACAGGCAAGGATTCACACGTTTACAATATCAGTTTCATAAAATACTCAGTCATCCATATCAAAAGCATCTGCGAAGTTTTCAAAAGCGATCCTCAAAACAATTAAACCATCTGAACCACAAACTAAATCGCTGCAGTGCTAAGGTTGAAGATTCCCAACAACTCAACTAACGATTCGCAGCCTCTTAGCGTTCCTGACTTTGATAGACCAATTAGAACTTGGCTGTATTGTTAACCGAACCACTGCAATTGCCGTTGGTCTGTCATCTATTGTACTTAGTACATAAATATCCCTAAAGTATAGGTACCAGCTTTAACTGGATAGTTATGAAGATCCAAGGATCTAGGCAATTATATTATATACATACATACATAACACACGCCTATTTCCCACCGGGATAAAGAGACTATGGAATTCCATTTGCTCAGATCCTAACACACTTCTCTTGCTTCCTCTACATTCATCAATCGTTTCATACACGCACGCCGGTTCAGAGTAGAAAAAAACAATCAATCAATATTTTTTTACACTAAAAGCCCGAATCAGAATAATTTGTTCCACGTAATTATCATAGATAAACTTGTTGAAGGTCAATTTAACATTTTTGATTCTACGTCATTTCGCAAGGTGATATGGCTGAGGAGAAGAAATAACAAGAAGCTGCAACAGCAACACATTTTTGAAATCAATGTAAGCATACATTGCAAGTTATTTAATAACTAGATAAACACATTTAACACTAGGCATTTTTTATCAATTAGGTAATCATTAATCTTATAAGTAAGCTTCACATTAGCTTTAAAGTTATTTTCTGACAAATTCACAATACCTACTGTTTGGTACTTTATTATACATAACGTTTTCACAAATACATTAACTTGCAATTGCAATAGTCAGTATAATACTTTCTTTAAACACCTCCCTCAGAGAGTCTCGACAATGCAGATTATAAGAATCGAAGTACGGTAAATCTTAAGATTTACTTACAATAACAATACGGTTTTTTACAAGCTTCAAGTTTAAAAAGAAAGAAACGTTTATTATAAAGGGACACCACAGTAACAAATATATAATATAAAACACGGAGTAACACATAACTTACAATCAAAACACATAATAAAAACAACTTACACGAGAAATACAAATAATTGAGTGTATGGACTGGTCAACGATGGTGGTGGTGTCCTTTATAAAAGGGCCTCACTCAGCATAAGCCGCGGCGCGAGCCACGACACTGGTATTCTGTGGACCCTGCTAAGTGAGGCACGGAAGCCGTGTCTCCCACAAATACAACTTCAATGAATATATAATAATACTAGATGTCGCGTGGTTCGCTCGCAGCAAGCTGCTCGCGTGTCTTGTTTTCCCGCCATTTTTTTACCGCGATAGAATTTGACCAAGACTTGAATAAGTCTCGTGAAATCAAAAAAGTTCTAGGTGCTATAGTTTTGCCGAGCCGTAGGGTGTCTCCCTGATGCGGAGCAGTTTTTCAAGATGACATTCCGATCACACCCCTATACATCAATTTTACCTTTGAGACATTTTCTGGAAAAACAAAATTTTGTATGGCGGCCATCTTGTTTTTCGGCCATTTTGTTTTTTTTCACTGGCGATAAAATTTGACCAAGACTTTAATAGGCTTCGTGAAAACAAAAAAGTTCCAGGTGCGATAGTTTCGCCAGGCTGAAGGGTGTCTCCCTGATGCGGAGCAGCTTTCGAAGATCGAAAAGTATTTCCATACTCAACGTGATGTTTCGATCATATTCCTCATACATCATTTTTACCCCCGAGGCATTTTCGGGAAAAACGAAAATTTCGTATGGCGGCCATCTTGTTTTTCCGCCATTTTGGTTTTTTTTCACCGGGGATTGAATTTGACCAAGATTTAAATAGGTTTCGTGAAAAAAATATTGCTCTAGGTTTTATAGTTTTGCCAGGCCGTAGGGTGTCTCCCTGATGCGGAGCAGTTTTTCAAGATCGAGCAGTACTGAAATACTCAACATGACGATCCGATCACATCCCTATACATCATTTTTACCCTCGAGGCATTTTCAGGAAAAACGAAAATTTTGTATGGCGGCCATCTTGTTTTTCCGCCATTTTGGTTTTTTTTCACCAGGGATTGGATTTGACCAAGATTTAAATATGTTTCGCGAAAGAAAAATTGCTCCAGGTTTTATAGTTTTGCCAGGCCGTAGGGTGTCTCCCTGATGCGGAGCAGATTTTGAAGATAGAGAAGTGTTTTCATACTCCACAAGACGTTCCGATTACATCTCCATACACAGTTTTTACTCCCGATGCATTTTCTGAAAAAACAAAATTTTGTATGGCGGCCATCTTGAATTTCCGCCATTTTGATTTTTTTTCACCCACAATAGAATTTGACCAAGATTTAAATAGGTTTTGCGAAAAAAAATTTGATCCAGCTATAATAGTTGCGCCAGACCGTAGGGTGTCTCCCTGATGCGGAGCAGTTTTCCAAGATCTGGAAGTTTTCCCATACTCACCGGGAGGTCCCGATCACACCCCCCATACATCATTTTCACCCCCCGACACTCCTTCTGGGAGAACAACTATGTCAGTCAGTCAGTCAGTCAGTGGGTTTGTAGCTATATATAATATAATTTACTTAAACTATGAAAATAAACTAGTTCACAAAAATATATATTAAAAACGTGTGTGTGAGTGTACAAATACATGAAAGAAATACAATAATACTTACAAAACAATCCATATAAAACGATAAGATAATAGTATTTTATGCAACAGTTGTATAAGAAGGGTCAAAAAATGCGAGTGGCGTGAGTTGCGATGTGAGCCTTGGCGAACATCGCAATAAGAGACGCCACGAGCATTTTTTGACCTAGTTATACAACGTTGCATACAATACTTTTTCTACGACGACGTAATTTTAAACGAAACACAAAAATCCAATTTATTTTCCAACGCGCGGGAAAATGGCGGCAAATGTATACTTTTTTTTTTATAGTATATCTATGGCACCAAACAAAGTAAAGGTGCCAGTTTCCAGGTCAAAAAAAAAAACAACAACAATGCTTTTTTGGCGACATTATAGTACAGTTACACTTTGTAAACAATGCTTTTATAGGCCATAGAGCGTACACTTTTTCAAAGAGTTTAATTATGTATGTACTTATATTAGACTTTTTGGTTATTTAAATGCCAGATTAAAGTAGAGGAGTAGAAAAACAAATAAATAAATTTAGTCTTCTAACTCTGCCTACCTTAACAACGAGTATAGGATTCAGTATAAAAGCATATTGTGTAACAAAAGAGAAGCACTTCCCAAGGTAATATTCGTTTCAAAAGACCCAGACTTTTCAAAGAGTAATAGATGAGTCCTCTCTCGAAGTAGGTGTCAGTCACTAGCCTCTTCCGAAGACAGATATCTCTCCAATAAGAGATAAGTGTCCCTCGTATTTTCTTGTTGAAGAGCCTCGTGAAACCTCCGTAATTAAAACACAACTTTAGCACGAACTAGCTCAAGAATTATGTCAACTCAACTCCAAGTTTTTGCTAAGAAATTTTAAATATAAATTAAATTAACTGTTTAAATAGGGAGTAAATTTTAATAGCAAAGTTTTGCTGAAGTTTGTCAGACTTGAAGTTTTTTAGATAAATACCTATATAAAGTTACGCAAATAAACACCAATTTACGCCACATTACATTTTTTAATTTGGTTTGTTTATGTTACAGAGGACATCACATAAAGACAAATTGATTGAATATGAGACAGACAATAAGGTTTAAGTACCTTATTTCTATCCTTGCTTATGATACGCTAATAAATACATTCAAATTCTTGTGACCAAGTCAAACCCCTAACTATCAAAAGCTATCGAAGCACTTCCATCCACCTTTGTCATTAAGCATTTTGAATTCAAATTTAAATTACTCTGCCAAAACCAACAAGCCCATACAAAATCGGCCTCGATTCTGGTGAAGGTAAACACGATTCAATCGATACTCACGTCGAGCCGTAATCCAGGCGACTAATGACTTGCCGACTAACGACCCGACTTCACTATTGTTTGCTGACGTAATTGATGGCCGATCGCTTTTTACTAGCCAACCCTAAGAAAGCTATGCGTGATTGAATAGCTTCAAGTGTTGACGAGGAGGTTATTATTAGAAGTTACGTACGTGTAAATACTAAGGGATACAAGAACGAGAATTGAAAAGCTTGTGTGGGCAAAGGACTAACTTCTTTTATTACCAGCCTACATAACAATGCAGACCTAAAGAAATGAAGACGAGTTTCTACACGTCGAAGGAAAGGATCATAATATAATATTTATCTACCAACCAAAATCGTAAAGGTTGAAAATTGTTGTAGAAGATGACAAAGGTCCAAGGTCAGAAAGAACATACACATACGACATATATATATATATAGATACATAAACACATGCCCGTAATTCTCAGTTAAGTAGGCAGAGAAAGAAGAAAGAAATTTATGATTATGATGAAGTTAGAAAAAATAACTACTGAATCAGAATCGTGTATTTACGCGCAGGGAATGCTGATAAAAATTAATGCAGTAAAGTCAAAATTAAATAATGAAAATACAATTGATAATGCTACATTTTGCGCCTTAGGAAGCAAACTCGCGTATGATTCTAGTAACAAAATGAATCGTTTAACGAACAAATACCATTACTTTGCCAACATAATTGATGGACGATCGCCTTTGACTGGCCAACCCCTAAGAAACCTATACGTGATTGAATACTGCAAGTGTTGACGCCTTCAGAGGGTGATTGGTCGAGTGTTATCGAGAACCTTCTAGTTTTTACAAGTCATAGTGACATTAACAAGTCCAGAGGGTTATTCGTACCATTATGACTAGTAAATCCTTTTGTATACGTAGTTTTTGGTAGCAAAATAAGTATTTGCATCACAAAATGCAATTTGGAATTTAGCTGAAACTTTTTACTGATGATAGTAGCATAGAGAAAATAAATGTTAACGTTTACAATGAAACTTACAAAAATACAAACTTCGAAACTTACTGTAAACAGCAACTAAAAGTAAATGTTAATAAAGAACCAATAAAACATAAAATGTAGTTAACTCTGCTTCTGAACAAAGCCAGATTACCATCACCCTCTTCTAACACAACACGAACCATATTCATCTATTCACAAGTACAAAACGCTACCAAAGTTTCCTCAAACCAATCGCAGCTAAGACCCCTTAATACTCAACGAACCACACAGGTCAGTCTCTGTGTTGTAATACACGAAACTACTCACTGTACGTATATATGTGATGGCGGTTTGGTAGCTTCTTGGACGAATAAAGGGTTGATCTTCGAAGATCGAAAGTCTATGTCATTACCGCACCGTAACTGCTAAAATATCCTATAATATTTTCAAATATGCAGTTAGAACTTGCGTCTATCGCCTACTTACGTGGGTTATACTCGTAACTAAAAGATTCTAGTATATTTTTGCGTTCACAGTAATGATACTTATTGATTTCTGGTGTCCGAAGATTCACCTTAAGTGAAAGACGACTTACGCACAAATGCAATCAAAGCCGCTTACGAGTTTTTCCCTCTAAGGCGACGAAACAGAGAAATGTGTTTTCGAAGCAATCTATAAGCGCCTAGGCTTTGTTTGTTTGGAATCAACAAAAAGCAAATTACAGAGTTATTTATCACTCAGTGGATAGGTGACAAGTTAGAAGCTTTCTGGTGCCATGATTACTACAAACTTTATTGGCTAGTAGCCCAGATGCGTCCTTAAGAAAGAAAGAACCGCGATTTATTGTGTAATAATTCTGGAATCCGTTTTCTAATTTCTTAACAATAAATTTTTTTTGAGGCTGTTGATCACGACCTTCTGTTGTCTTAGACCAAAAACTTGCCTCGGATGATTATTTGGCTGAATTTCAGCCAGAAACATCACCATTCTTAGATTAAAATCCTTACGGATAACTCAAATAACGCTAATAAATCCCTAGACAATGAACATTTTTTATTCGAAGACGTTTAAATTTTTAATCTGATACAAATGGACGAATTTATGAACTTCTGACTCGGACGAGATTCGAACCTACAGCTATCGTCGAGCTGGAACAAGCGTGTTAACTTTTACGCTATCGGATCCTCATCCTGCCCTTGCAAATTCTTCGATGATTTGACTTGCATGATTGATTTTAACTTGCAGCCACTGTTGACGAGAAGTCCTAAGATGGATACGATGAAACTTATGGTGACAAGGGATCAGCCTATATCGCCCATAACAATCAACATTCGAATACGAAATCTTTTATATAATAAAAATACTTTTACGAACTTGATCAATGAGGTTGTTGGTAGGTCGGCAGAGGAAGACCGAGAAGGGCGTATATTGAACGAATTGGATCCCCAATTCGTCCATCGCCCATCCGGGCTTAGTAAAGGTTTAGCTTGCAGCATTGTTAGGCACGCAGCCTCCATAGTCAAGTACAGGAGCAAAGTGCGCCGGATCATTACTCACGTGAATTATTTCGATCGTCGACACACAGCTCTTGGGAGGTCTTTCAGTGGCTTGGCCTTTGTTTTATTCGTTTGCATATAAGATTTGGTTTCAATGCAGTGTAAGTTTAAGAAATCGTTTATTTTCTATGATCATCGATATTATTGTAAAATAAATTCGGCGATATTTTTTTTTCATTCAGTGGTTTTTTATTCATGATTTGTGGCGCCGCTACACCCTGTTTGAAAACGACTATATGTTGCGTTGGTTCTTTAAATGTTACAACATTACAGAATACAGAATATTTGTTTCAGTATTTTTTCTTCGTTAATATTCGAAAGCTCTTTATCCTGCGAAACGAAACTTGTTTTCAGCCCTATATTATGTATATTGATTCGTACGCCTTCTTCTGAATGTTATTTTCACTCCCTTAAAAAAATCTCACGTAAGCTTTCTATTTATATTTACTTTATTGAAAATTGTTAAGCTATTTTGTTCGCCGAGGTGTCTTGAAATTTACTTATTTACTTTTTAAGAGTTACTAGGTACTAGTACTAGGATTTTTTTGTTTTCTTCCTTTTTTATTTTTTATTTTCTTTTTTTGTTGTCTATACGTTACGTAACGTTTGATTGCAAAATATGTTTATTTTAATAAAATCTTCATAATGAATGCAAATACACGTCTCCTGATGGCACTAACCAACCCTATTTTAAAAGTACCTCGGTCATTGTCATCACGGTACGAATCGCCGAAGGCATCTCGAAATGTCAGGGGTCTCCTAAAAGAAGTCGGGATGTATTGATTCGGCAAGAATGACCGCCTGTGTTTACACTCGCCCAGTTGTTTTGAGGGGTCGGAGTGAAGCTACTGATAGCCCAACTACTTTCGATTACGAGTAATGAATAGAAGATAACAGAATTTAGATTGGCGGAATTGATTTCGGTATTCAAGACACCCTTCAATTTCTGGAAGGAAATTCTCGGTATTATATAATCTTGGTCTTGGATATTGAAAGCGAATACATTCTGGTTAGTTGGGATTAGCAATTTTGAGTTTATAGAGGTTAGATAATACAAGTTAGAAGGGTAAAATGTATATTTACTTTTATGTGGCTGCCTGATACTAGATACTCGTAGTGGCAACAAATGTCCTTAGGTTTCTGAAAGTTTATTACTAGTTGATATTTTTATGAGTGCATACCTATATCGAAAAAGAAAAAACAAACCAGAACATAAAACAGAACATAAAAAAAAACCAAGGATCCATCATTAATACTGCCTCTACTTCTTCTATCATGTGGGTTGTAAGGTGAATTACCAACCTCATCAACACTGGTGTCAGGGTTATTATTGAGCCGTCAAAGGCCCCTGATATATCTCATGTAACGACTACTTACTTACATATACATATACTATATAAATAAATGAATCAGTAAGTAGTAGCCGGGACCAACCGCTTAACGTCCCTTCCGAAGCACGGATCATCTTACTTTACGGACACTCAGGTGATCGCTTGTAATGTCCTAACTAAACTAGGGATCACAAAGTGATTTTTGTGATATATCCCCACCGGGATTCGAACCTGGGACCTCCGGATAGTGAGCCCAACGCTCAAACCACTGGACCACGAAGGCCGTTTTGCACCATTGTCATAAGACATTATTTGATTATTTTTGCAAAATATTGCATATACGTCAGTTTGCAAATTATTTAGAAATTAATTTGATTTTTTTTTATTCTATTTACCTTTGGGGTAGGCAGAGGCGGCGGAATTCCACTTACATTCTCTAGTTAACGCTTGAGAAATTCAAGGTCATTTGCGAAAACCTAACCCTCTACGGTTAACAGCCTGATCGCCGGAATCGGGACAAACTGAGTTAACCCTGGCATCAAAACACACACGATTAGTGTCAGAATATGTATGCTGTTTGATCGATGGAGCCATCATCCTCGTAGCAACCGAGCGAGGGTCTGACATCACTGGCTGCACTACACCAGATATGTCAATCATAATTCATCAACACCGATCAGCTGAGCATCACGCGTCGACGGCATAACCAACTAGACACCCAATATTTGATTTTTCACATAGAGTTCATTCCCCAGTGCCTCGTGAGTTTATGATACGTTTAGTAAATTTTGACAACCAGCTCAGGTAGGCTTGAGTGAGCCACCCTCGCTCAAGATTTTAAACACATCGAAAGTTCACGGAAGCGACAGCTATCTTTTATCTGACTTATTTGTCAGCTGTATTATTTGTGAGTAGTGGTAGCCCAGTTGGTAGAACGCTTGTCTATGACTTTCAGGTCGCAGGTTCGAATACCAATGATTGTCGAATTTGTTTTCGAATCCATTTTTGGGTCATAAATGATTATCACGTCTCAGCGGTGAAGGAAAACATCGTGAGGAACCCCACATTCCCGAGAAATGCATTTTCGGAGGTATGTGACCTATCCTGTATTAGGTTGGTTTTCAGTTCGCGGGTGGGAAGATCAGACAGGCAGTCGCTTCTGTAAAAAACTGGACCTGTCAAATCTTCAGGTTAGGTAAGCGGACCCTGTCGAGAAAAACGAGATAATGCTAGGGAGATTATGATTTGACAGCTATACTGATGGAAATCGTTCGTCTGTTAGTAGGAGTCTAGAGGCTGCGTCGTCGATGGTGTTACGTAAGTCACCCACCTGCCAAATACTGGAGGAGTTAATAATAAAGATTTCTGAGCCCACGAGCTGGTATCACTCACATCGCGTACCTCTGACAGCTGGCACACACCAAATAAATTAACTCCGCGAAGGTCGCCGGTTATTTTCGTGAAAGCAATGCACAGGGCGGATAACGCAAGTCGACAACGTAATCTAGATGATTCTCAAAAATATCTTCTGGACGTTATTCATTTCACCTCTGTGACACGGTGAAAGTCAAACGCGAGATTAGGTTACGGTCACCAGCGCAGCCGACCGTTCTGATAATACCACTAGCCAATCCGATAATTAACCATCCCGTGTCATACGCCCTTCCTTTCAAAAAACAAACTATAGACAATACATTATTTGCTCGTTACAGTCGTAGATTCGATTACGTAACTCAAAACTACTGGCAGTAACGAGACACGTCTGCAAATAAAATTATTGTGGCATGTAACGAGAGCCGTACCGACGGCATTTGAACTCGCAAATAAAGAAAAATATGAGACAGAACAGTTGGGGGGCAAAGGCACGTAAATATTCGGCGGGTCGCGGCGCGCGGCGGTAACAAGTCGAGCGAAATGTCCTTGTTAATAGAAACTGGAGGCGCAGGCGGTTTATGGACGCTCGCAAGCGTGTACGCAGCGGCGCCGTAGGTATCGAGGGTCAACGCCCTCTTGTCGCCCGCACGCAATCCCGCGGATCGTCTCCGGTCACTTGTAACCAACAAATTAATGGCTACCAGTCGAATAAAAGCAATTTGCCGCACTTATACTACGAGTTTCGACACGAAATTTTCGAAAGTAGCATCCGATCCGAACCGTCCGCAATTATTTCAAACGCAAAATTTATGTGAGTCAGTTCAACAACCCTCTTACGTAAATTCACGCCAGCGAGTATGATCCGAGTGGAGTTTCCCGTATTAGCCACTTACAACTCGGATTATGCCCGGGCAGTGTTGTGAAATGGACGCTTTTGTGCAAGTGGACCTTGAGTAAAATGGGAATTCGCTAAGTCCCGGCAAATTGAAAGCGTTCCAGCTGAGCGGCAGCGTAACCCGTAAAACGGGACGGCGAGTTGGAGAACGCGGGGATCGCATTAACTGCGCCCTTTGTCAGCGAGCGGCGTATCGCCCGCCCAGAGCGTTTACAGGCATTGCTGTGCGCTCAGATAACAACGAACAAAGCGTTCCCGCCGACCGAATGCCAATTCGGGAAATGCTCAGTCATCCTTATGAGCTACTATCGGCACTTCCATTCAGCTTCAAGTTTCCTCGGCCAAGTTGCGAAGGAGCACGTTGTTGCACGACTGCCTCTGTCGGTTCTAAGACGTGGTGTAAGCTATTGTGACAAAATTATTCAACCCAACAAAATCTACAAGACAACCGCTCTATTTAGAATAACAAACTGCAATTCATTCAAGTTCAACTTTCGAGTTTATGAGACGTTCTCGTTAATTGGTATTCAGGTCATGAACCCGCAAAAAAAATTGCAAAGGTAGGCAGATATGCAAACAAAACAGAACAGATGCGTCGACGCATCGTAGTTTTATAGAAATCGGCAAACGGCGCGGCGTATCGCAGTATCGTTAGCGACTTTCAGATTGGTTCAGATAGGCGCGCAGAGCGTTGACCCCGCGCGCGCGCACGTCCGCGCTCCGCTCTCGACACAAACATGGTTAAATATAGCGCGTGACGTCATCTGTTTATCATCGTACGCAAGGTTACGCGGCGATTGGTGCAGACCACGAGTGCGCCATGCCGCGCGCAACAACGGCATGGAGCACGGCGGCGCGGGCGCCGGCGATAGCCTTCTTATATGAGATTAGTGCCTCATACTTACTGAGTCATCGTCCAGATTCGAGAACACCTTTTTTATAACAGTCTTGTCAAGTACTGAATGAAGTAGAGACGATAGAAAAGAGAATGTATAGAATAGAACTGATACTCAAACATCTACAGAAACGCAACCGCAAAGGAGAATGGGCGAATCTGGTCCAAGAACCTCCACTGATGAGACTTATATGTAATGAAAGCTTATGCTTTCTCTATGAATCTGGCAAAGTTCTATCAGATTCTGTCCCGGGGTTCTTTTTTTACGGCCATGTTTGTCCTGGCTAAAAATGTGATAAAATACAGTGGGAGCTAAAATCGGCTCAAGATTTGTTGCTGGATAACTAAGTCTACATAAATAATTATGTATCATATTGTATATCATTTTAAAGAGGATCTTTTCCAAAATCCGAAACATAAAAAAAAACAAAAAAGTCTTTATGTAAGCGAATTATAGTCAATTTGCATCTGCAGCGCCATTGTTTCTCGGTAGCTAAGTTCAAGTTTCATGCCTTTTACCCCTTCCAAAAGTATCTTACCGATTTTTTTTATATTGCTTCCGGAATTTGATCTGAGTGATAATAACAAGAAAAATAAATAGACACCTCTCCGATAGAGACCGCCTAAGCTATTGCCTATTGCAAGAAATCGTCATCATTAGCAAGTCATTACGGTATTGCATATTATCAGCTTATCAGCAACTTGGAACTTGGTCCAAGAACCTCCACTGGTGAGACTTGCATGTAATGATAGCTTATACTTGTCCTATGATTCTGGCAAAGTTCTGTCAAACTCTGTCCTAGGGTTTTTTTACGGCCATGTTTGTCCTGAGTGTACAGTAGTGGACTGCAAAATCACCTCAGGATTTGTTGTCGAAAAACTATTTAACTAAGTCTATATACATAATTATATATCATAATGTATATCAATTTTAAAGGGGAAGGTTATCAGAATCAGAAACACAAATAAAAAAATGCATTATGTAAACGACTTTTAGCCAACTCACGTCCGTAGCACCATTTTTCTCAGCAGCTACGTACGAGGTCCATAGCTTACGCGGCCTCTATCGGAATGGTATCTATTTTATTTCTTCTTATTTTTTTTATTTTTTTTTCTTTGTTGTCACTTGTCAGGTTAAGAATGCAATATCAGAAGAAGGAAAAAATGATTGGGCTCCTTTGGAAAGGTTGGAAGGCGCGAAACTCGTACGTAGCTGCTGAGAAAAATGGTGCTACGGACGTGAGTTGGCTAAAAGTCGTTTACATAATGCATTTTTTTATTTGTGTTTCTGATTCTGATAACCTTCCCCTTTAAAATTGATATACATTATGATATATAATTATGTATATAGACTTAGTTAAATAGTTTTTCGACAACAAATCCTGAGGTGATTTTGCAGTCCACTACTGTACACTCAGGACAAACATGGCCGTAAAAAAACCCTAGGACAGAGTTTGATAGAACTTTGCCAGAATCATAGGACAAGTATAAGCTATCATTACATGCAAGTCTCACCAGTGGAGGTTCTTGGACCAAGTTCCAAGTTGCTGATAAGCTTATATGCAATACCGTAATGACTTGCTAATGATGACGATTTCTTGCAATAGGCAATAGCTTAGGCGGTCTCTATCGGAGAGGTGTTTATTTATTTTTCTTGTTATTATCACTTAGATTAAATTCCGGAACAATATAAAAAAAAATCGGTAAGATACTTTTGGAAGGGGTAAAAGGCATGAAACTTGAACTTAGCTATCGAGAAACAATGGCGCTGCAGATATAAATTGACTATAATTCGCTTACAAAAAGATTTTTTTTGTTTTTTTTTTTATGTTTCGGATTTTGGAAAAGATCCTCTTTAAAATGATATACAATATGATACATAATTATTTATGTAGACTTAGTTATCCAGCAACAAATCTTGAGTCGATTTTAGCTCCCACTGTATTTTATCACATTTTTAGCCAGGACAAACATGGCCGTAAAAAAAGAACCCCGGGACAGAATCTGATAGAACTTTGCCAGAATCATAGGGAAAGCATAAGCTTTCATTACATATAAGTCTCATCAGTGGAGGTTCTTGGACCAAGTTTCATACAAAAGTGCCCATTGTCATTTTAAGAATATGGTGAAAAATTGTATTCAAATAATTTGTTGTCTTAACGAATTCACTTGATTCAATCCAAAATGCAAATTCCATATAAAATAACATGGTCACAGAACGAATAAATCAGGTCTGTTTATTACTGTATTGGTTACGTACAAATCGTTGTCTCGCACTGAATAATAAGTACCTGAAACAAAAAAAATATTTTATTAGATAGGTATTGTCTTGTATCTCTATGAAACTCCTCCATCAAGGTTGTTTTAAATCCAAGAAAAGGTCAAAGTCAAGAGCAAAGTCATAAAATTCGCAATGAAATATACAGTAAACAAAGTGACCAAACACGAAATATAAATAATAGATGATGCTTTAAACAAATAACAATTTCCATCTAACAATTTATATTCCCAAAATGTATAAACTGAAACTAAAGCTAAACCTTTAATACTTAAGGCATTACGAAACGAAATAAATAATTTAAACCATTAATCAGCAGTGCGTTCTTAGAGCTGAAACACAATTGAAATATTTAAGTTTCTATTCTTTAGTAGAGATATACAGACAAATTACATTTAGACCAGACATTCAAGCTGGATCTTGATTTATGTCTTCTTTTATGTTTGTTTTATTCCTATTGTTTCTAGTGAAATTAATGTAATTAATATTCGAACGTATTCTAACATTCATAAGTACATTTAAAGACGCCCAGACATATAAAACACCAATGCTGACATCCCAGACATTGGGGCGCCAGAACATATATAAAAAAATGAGATAATAGGTACTTAGTAAAAAAGTGTCGATCAATTTTGACCGAATGAATCGGAATCCAAATTGAGGTAAAATAGAACTACTGGTACATTAGTTCTACTAGACTATTTACAGGCATAACAATACGTACAACAATGATTACTCAGTCGGTTAAGTTATTCATGACATTTAAAACCTTGATATCACAATAATACATGTTGAAATGCTCGATTTCAAAATCAAATTACTTACCTACTTTTCAAATCGAACTAACCTAGCTCACTGTACAAATAGTAAACCTTAAATTGAATTGAAAGTCAAGTCCCGGTGCAAAAAATGTAAAGGTCAATATAGCAGTAAACAAGCCTTGGATCGAACATTCAAACTGTACTAAAGACATCAATTACAAGAAATATTACAAAAGTAATCATAGAAAGCCAGTTCCTAAAGACACCAAGGTTCCAGCCACGCCCATAGCCACTTTGTTAGCAAAACCTGGCGTTTATTACAATCGTAAAAGTCAATATGACGTCTTGAATACCTTTAGAGCCTATATAATGGTACACAGACGCTTAAACCTAGCAATAAATGTCGGGTTTCACGAATAAATTGCGCGATCATTGCATTGCTATGATCATAATAGGCGTAGAGGCTATTGAAGATGGAGCAATAGACCTTAATATAA
The DNA here is from genome assembly GCF_024362695.1 of Pectinophora gossypiella. Classification (NCBI taxonomy): domain Eukaryota; kingdom Metazoa; phylum Arthropoda; class Insecta; order Lepidoptera; family Gelechiidae; genus Pectinophora; species Pectinophora gossypiella. The sequence goes on along the minus strand of NC_065415.1, from coordinate 2,067,580 downwards.
TTAGACCCTAGGCGGTAAGATTTAGCGTTGCTGTGGAATAAAGAAAGCTTAAGCTCAATGCAACAGCACTATTACAATCTAATTTTTACATCTGGTATCTGTCGGTACTCTGTTCGAACACTTTACGGTTTCAAAGACATAAATGTCTATGCAAGGAAACTGATACAGCAAGAAACTGTTAATGTTACAAATATTAATACTTTAAATACGATAAAAGCTAACAATGATTCCAGATCTTAAGTCCTTACATGTAATAAGAATCCACAACAAAAATCGTTTGAAACCGTTTCATTTGAAGCTCAGACTAAGTAAACCAAGCCCACTAAGTTTAACAGTCGGGGAGTCACGTCCGTCCTAAAGAAAACTATAAAGTCAACATCGCTAAACTCGTAAACGGCTATGTGGAAGTCAATGGACTCAGAGGCGATTATGCAAACTACGAGACACTAGGAAGGCATTGGAATAGAAGTGACAACACTTATACGAACATATTCTTGTGCCTACGTTTTCCCATAATGGAATGAACAAATCAGCAAATTACAGGATATATATAAAGTGTTAGGGTTCGTAATGTTTATTTTATTATTTAATTATTATTAGATTATATAACTTAATAACAGACGGAATAAAGTCGTGAATCTGTGTCACGACTTTATTATTTTTAATTTGGAACTGGCATATTATTTCATTTGTTTTTATTTTGATTTCTTCTTTTTCGAACGGGAACGTTTTCCCGCCTTTTTAAAAGGCGGTGACGTGGAATTTTGTTCGGTTGCGGTAATCTGTTATGAAGAGTTGGAGAGTTAACATTGTTTATGAAAATATAACATTATTCAAGAGAATTGCTGAATTGTTTAATTACGACGAGCACCTCCCCACCTGAGAGCAGTAGTATTATCACAAAAGGAAATTCAGCATTTTTTGTGTCTTTTACGCGTTTGTGTTGATATAGCATTGCACCTTGACGGTAGTGACATTCGAGTACAAGTTATCGGTTTTTTTTATAATGTTGTCTACCTTGCTAGAGATGGTCGTCTTTTGTTACATAATTTGGACTTTATACTACTAAAACATGACTGATTCACGTCACATTATAATAAATTTGTTATTCTCGCACATACATACGACACAAAAGAAATAGGAGATATTAAATGAGGTTGCCAACAAAATAGACCAGTTCAGTTTTTCATTGGCGAGGTTCGCAGAGGCTATAATTAAAATATTATGTGATAATAGATTAGAATAATAAGGATATTTGATAAGTTTAATACCCACCGTAAATATTAATACAATAATAATGTATGATTATATTTATGTGTCTAAGTTACCGCTTTGGGCACGTGCCTGTATGGTAACTTATAGTTGTAATTATTAGATAAATAAGAATAAGAATAAAATAAATGTATAAATAAAGAAATAAAAAGTCGCGACTCATTTCAAACAGAAATTTCCTCTAGCCAACTTTTTTATTCATCATCATCAGCCCATTAACGTCCCCACTGCTGGGGCAGGGGCTTCCCTATGGATGGATAGGGAGATCGGGCCTTAAACCATCACGCGGGCCCAGTGCGGATTGATGGTTATTAACGACTGCTAATGCAGCCGGGACCAACGGCTTAACGTGCCTTCTGAAGCACGGAGGAGCTCGAGATGAAAACTTTTTTTTTGGTGTTATTCATCCTATGACCGGCCTTTGCGAAAGTTGCTTAACTTCAACAATCGCAGTCCGAGCGCGTTTACCGCTGCGCCACCGAGCTCCTTTTTTATTCACCCCTGACCAATTAAGAACGACTAAATGGTCTTAGAAGCGATTATGCAAACTAGAAGACAATAGTAAGACATTGCAATAGAAATGTGACGACAGACGGAATAAATGTAGTATTCACATAACACGAGCAAATAGGCACCATACAAGATATAATATGTAGGCTAATGCGAACAAACATTCAATAAAATATTTATTAAAAAAATAAGAATGATTTTCTTCTATCGTGTAGGTTGTGAGGTGGAGTACCAACCTCATCAATCCTGGTGTCAGGGTTACTATTGAGCCGCCAAAGGCCCCTGACACGGCTCATGTAACTACTTACATCAGTATGTAGTAACCGGGACCAACGGCTTAACGTGTCATCCGAGGCACGGATCATCTTACTTTCGGACAATCAGGTGATCAGCCTATAATGTCCTAACCAAACTAGGGACCACAAAGCAATTTTTGTGATATGTCTCCACCGGGAATCGAACCTAGGACCTCCGGATCGGAGCCCAACGCTCAACCACTGGACCACGGAGGTCGATAAAAACGATATAAGTTAAAAAGCAGCCTATAACCAAATATAAACTTGTCATATCACATGTGTAGTAACTACCAAAAAGTTTTTTTTTTTTTATTTATTTAAATAAAAAACTTAAACGGTAGATTTACAAATAATCCCCGCCAAACTTATGAAGGAATTCTATACTACTTCAAACATAGTGAACGAAAGAACAGAATGCGTTGTACATACAAATTGGCTATGACGAAGGCAATTTGTCAGCAGGATTCATCATATCTAAGACCAACGTACGCCTAGTAGGTCCAGAAATCAGAATCATTTATTCAACGTTATTATCATGGATAAACTTGTTGAAGGTCAATGTAACATTTTTGAATTTACGTCATTTCGCAAGTTGTGGGTTGTCCAATAATAAGTTGTGGGTCTGCCCACCCCATAGAAACTACAACAGTGAGCTGTGTTAGTATTTCAATTGTATTCTATGAATTTTGAGCTTTGCTAGTTAATTAGTACTAGGGCCCACACACGCGAACAGCTTAATAAGTGGTTAGGTTTGCTTAAACTAGCATCAACATACATACATAAACAGCCTATATACGACCCACTGCTCGACACAGGCGTCCCCTCAATAAACTGGAGGGCTATGGAGCATACTCCACCAAGCTGCTCCACTGCGGGTTGGTGGAGGTGTTTTTACGGCTAATAGCCAGGACCAACGTGCCCTCCGAAGCACGGAACCAGACAATCAGGTGATTCAAGCCTGAAAAGTTCTTACCAAACAAAGGACAGTTTCACAAAGTGATTTCGACAATGTCCCCATCGGGAATCGAACCTGGACCTCTAGATCGTGAGCCTAACGCTTTAACCACTAGACCACGGAGGCTGTTAAAACTAGTATTTAACACTTTCAAGGACAGAACGTCTAATGACGTTCCGATCCCAAAGTGTCATATTACCTATTATGAACCATCAATGACCCATGATCTCTGTCCATGAAAGGGTTAAGTCGTATATACGATTATTAAAACAATACGTTTACGGACATAAAATTGACAGCTATTTTTTTATTGAGAAAAATATACAAGTTTAAACTCAATATAAATAAAAAGATTAATATAAATAGTCAAATATAAAAGATAGACTTTAAAGACTGAAAATAAGAAATTCCATATAGTAGGTAAGTAATAAGGCTAGCGATACAGAATAGATAAAGAGTGATTACAATATCTCACTTAATAAGGACGAGTGAAGCGTTGAAAGAAAGGGAGACTAAACTGCTGTATTAAACAGAATAAATGAGAGAGTAACTCCATAAACATACGCGTAATAAGTGTTTATGGTGCGTTAGACATAGGATATAGAAAGATATTTTCGTGAAACATTTCACATTACCTAATGGCTTTGCGAGCCTGTCCGTAATTCTCTAATAACATTATTTAATAACACCCCGTTGATACTTGTCCACCCCAAAAAATAAAAATAATATATCTCCGCGCTCCCGGAATGGGGTTGCTTAGTAAATGTTAACGGTTAGTGGTGAAAGCTTTTTGTGTCGAAAGAAAACAATTTAGACGTAACGATATCAACAAAAAGGCCGCGGGAATACAGAAAAAAAAATTACAAACGACAGAGTATTTTCTCGAAGCGAAATTGTTTGACGGAGCAGGATAAAATGTGGACAACGTAAACAGTTACTGTTTAATAATAAGAATTCTGTTAAGAGAACTTTCTTAAATAAACGCTCTAAAGAAACTTTACGAGGAAGGAAGGGCGAAATTAAAAATGTTCCGAAGTACAACGTTCCATACTTCATTACTGGAAAAGCCGTACGAAAAACTCGACGAAACGAGAGAATGCATCTGGCAAAGGAGAACGTACAAAGGCTGAACGCTGCGTGCGAGACCCACATACGAACACGCAGTATCTACAAACGAGCGTGCGTGACACAGTTTCACGAAACCGCGTATCTTACAACATGGCAAAACGCATCGTAAGCGCCCTCAAAAGCCCTTGGGATTTTGACCGTCCTAATATAACGTCAGTTTTGTGCTTTGATGAATGGTATCCTGCAAATAATTGTCCTTCAGGCCGAAGGGCGGGGCGCGGCCGCGGCGTGAGGGGCAGGGGGGCGTGGGCGCGGCAGGGCCGTGACGTCACGAGCCCTGCGGTCGACGACCCGGCAAACAGCTGACAGTCAAGTTGCGCACTCCGAACGAGCGCCCGTATCTGTACCTGACACCGCAGATATATTGTAGCTATAAGCTGCTGGTTATGTAATGTTTACTCCACTGTTGGTTTATCGAGTACAGACATTATCTACTCGGCCAGATCGCCACCTATTTAATTCCTGACAATAACATTACATTTTTGCATAACACACAAACTAGGCCATTCATTAAAATTTGAAATTACTCGATCAACTTTGCTGAGGTCGTGAACCAGATATTGTATCTCATTAAAACGATACGAACCACAAAGGATTTAAAACACGAGCACGTAGTATCCACGTTCAAAGTAGGTATTTCTCAACGTTTAATCTTTCAAGCACAGAGCGGCCTTAATATTAAAGTCAACAGTGAATTAAATGGAATCACTAGAGCACTGCAAAGACTCTTCTGCGATAATCCTCTTGTACTATATTACGCAACCGACAATAATGCTCCGTTGAGACCAATATAAACAAAGCAAGTCATGCTCGCGGCCTTTTTTCAAGATAACATTGTTACATAAACACACGCTCAAGCCGTTCAGATACAGATAGGCGGATAATGAGTCACAACACCGAATACTCTCAACCCACAACATGCCAAAAACTACACCACAACATAACAACAACAACAAAACTAGAGTGAGGTAAGAAACTAGATAAGCGAGCATAATAATGTTTACATAGTGAATGTAAAGGGAATCTTGCTCTTACACGAAGAGGCTCTAAATAGCCGTACACGCAACAACCGTTAGGATTTCTAAGCTCAGACCATATTTTGCACGTGCTCCCAGCTCCAAATGTCTTGTATTCCATCTGATTAATGGCTTGTTTGGTCAACCCTTGGTCGGACGTATCACTCCGTTTAGTTTATGCGACGTTGAACATTTTACAAAAATGAGCATGGATTGTGTGTTACGCAGCACGCATATCTGGTTTTGTCACGATCGGCCCTCGTACACCTGCGTCAATTCCGCGCGTGACACGGGCAACGGGCCCACTTGACCACAAATAGGCATCTAGATACAAAACAGGGAACGTATCATCACGAGTTCGCTTCAATTAGATAATGACAGTCGAATCACATGGGACTCCACTCGGCGAAACTCCGCAAAACTATTGGAAGGAGATGACAAGGGCCCATCCAACTGGCCTAATCAAATAAAGAACACATTACTACGTTAAATACGTTAGCTGAACCCTTCCCGGGACGGGGTTAGAACCGCATTTATTCACTCCCATGGATTTCCCGTGGATTTGGCAACGCCCATTCTGGACCCAAGTTTTACATTCGGGACGTATTTTTGTAAGCTCGCATTTGCATATGGTCCATTGTCTACATAAAAATTGTAGAATGGAACATCTAACTTGCAAAATAAACTTTTCTATAGTGTTTGCTATCGCTTGGAAAGATTCAGTGAAATTTCAATAGGAAGTCGGATAGCGTATTTCGTCGAAAGGTTACAGTTGGAAATTGCTGAAATCGCCAAAAGTGAGTTCCGTAAGTTTAGGACGTGGAGTTAGCGAGATGTTGTAACGCTTCCTTTTACAAGAATGTTGAGTACACATGAGCAGCGTTCCAGCGATCCATAATGCACTTCCCCTTGGGAGCGGCATGCAAATATCATTTAAAGTTTATAAATAGACGTACAGCGCGCATTTAGGTCGCGCGATACAGAATGCGAGCCACGTATAGCCAAATCGTGGATTCAAAGCGCGTCTCGTGTGAGATCCTAACGCGGCCGCGTCGACTCCTCTGCAAACAGATTCCACGTGGGGAGCCTTCCGTCTCAGAAACTGCGCTACTTTCAAGAGCTACGTAAACAAGTTACCTAATTAATGAAAGTCTGTCACTACTATTTTTAAGCGACACGCTGCTCAGCGTGGCAACAACACATGTACGCTTATCCAATCCGGACTCAAGGTTTGAGTATGGGCCTGTCCACATCACCACGGCACGACGTCGTCGCCGTGGAACGGTGCGGTGCCGTGGCGCGGCACGTTGCCGTAACGTGGGAATTTACGTTGCCGTACCGTAAAAATGTACCTCACGACACCGCAAAGTTACACACACAACAGAAGCAGAATACGTTTTGTGCGGTCCATATCTACAACGAGACTGTTATTTATTTAGTGAAGAATGTACCGAAAGTTTACAAGGCACGGCAACGTGTAACTTTGCGGTGTCGTGAGGTACATTTTTACGGTACGGCAACGTAAATTCCCACGTTACGGCAACGTGCCGCGCCACGGCACCGCACCGTTCCACGGCGACGACGTCGTGCCGTGGTGATGTGGACAGGCCCTATGAGTAGAATAATTTGGCAAGGTTACCACTTGATTAATGTGAAACCTGGCGTGTTTAACATTCTCCGAGAGCCAAAAACTTCGTTCCGAGAGTTATACTTTGTTGGGATAGGTTCGATTACATCGCCGGAGGAGAATCAATGCGTTTCTTTAGATCAGCATCAACAGCTGAACGTTACGAGATAATTTCTGACGTCATTTCACAAGAACTTCATTTTCATCCATCTCGTAATTGAAACTGAACTCGGCAAACAGTAGATTCGCAAATATTCGCCATCTAACAAAGTAAGGGGTGCAATTTAGAAAATTCATTGGTAAATAAATTTTGTTATTTTCTATTTTTATCGGGGTATTTTGTCAGAAAACGTAGTAAATACTTGGAAGATCAAAGCGAAAATTTTAATGAAGGACATTTTGTGCCATCATGATGGGGGTAAACAAGTATCTATAATTATGTTTTATTTATTGGTGAGCTTGGTGGCTTTATTATTGATAATAACGATCGCGATTCATTTGGGGTTTTGACAAGAAGTAATTTCGTGACGCAGGCTTAATTTTAAACCTGGTATTATCTTTAGTCTTTGTTGATAATAAGGCGGCACACAAAATATACAAGCCTTCAGTCGCAAAAAAAAGGTACATTACCTTTCGCAAAATGCGAAGATCTTGATGTATTCCAAATTCAAAATTCATTTATTCGTGCGCGTATGTTAAAAAGTTCGATTACAATCATAATTAAAGAAGTATCAGAACACTCCACCAAAAATACGGATACATATCCGTAATTTTAAAAATATTTAATTACATACATACTTAAACCCACGCCTATATCCCACCGAGACAAGAAGAGACTAAAAAAAATAAAAGGTATATATATATCTAAAATAAAAATATTTTTCTTTGTTTTTCTGGGAAGAATTACTTTATTAGTAACATACTAATAAATCGCGCCAAATACGAGTGACACAATCAATGCACATGGTGTTATGAAACGCCAGCTTAATTAGTAAATAGTGAGTTACGTCACTAAGATTGTTAACTGACACTACACTACTTTATTAGTGACTCACAATAAAATCCTTGGAACGTACGTAATGAAATATAATACTAATTATCGGGAGAAAGAGACGCGCGGGGATTGTCACGGGATATTGTTTGCTGTTTACAAAATCCCGCTTTCTCGCGTCTGTGTGCAGGAAACATTTCAACAACACAGGTATCCCCGAAGAAGTAAGCAGAGGTGCATACAGAGATCCGTAACCGTTACCGAAACTATCGGATATCCGATATAAAAAATCATCCGTAACCGTAACCGAATCCGAGTTATATAAATATGTACGTGTCAAAAAACAAGTGTGTATCGTTCGTGTGTGTGAGTGTTGTTCGTGTCGTGTGGTTTTGTGTTTAGAAGTGTTTAAGTGTGTAAATAAATAATTAAGTAACTTGAAATAAAAGTTTCGGATAATATCGGATAGAGGCGGAGCGTAATTGAGACACGTTATGACAAGTTGTTTTGATCGGCTGGCCGCTGCCAGTGCCGATACACATTTGTATAGCCGCGCGCATTTGTGTGGCTACCTAAAAATTATTAAAAAAAAAAAACAAAAAAAAATATGAATTTTCTGACAGGAAATTCCACTTGTTATCAACTGAGAATCATGGTCTGAATCATCCCCCTTAGTATTCGTTACGATGTCACTAACACCCTGAATACTCGTGACCGTACCTAGTACCTCGATATATTCGCCTTTTATATTTAGTTCACGACACTCCGTCAGACTCTCATTCTCTATGCACTAACTGAAAAAGTCCACTTTAGCCTCGCAATATAAACTGCGCTGCGTTTTCTCGAAATATTCATACGGATAACATTTTATTACGTTCTCCGGATGATACTTGGGTACGGTCGGTGTCCTTCCATAAGCAACACTTATGCCCTAACATTGCCCAGATATCTGATCTGAGGATCTAAAAAGGCCACATTTCATTAAAAACATAATAATAAGCTCACGACAATATCCCCTTTAGCTAGTTAAAAGGTCAAAGATAAATTATGAAATTCTGATTACAAAATAAAGACAAGTATCTAAAAGTCATAAAAACGTCATCTTTAAAAACGATTTCAAACTTTCAAAGATGTGTCGCTGTTGCAGTTTCTTGTCATTTCTTCTCCTCAGCCATAACACCTTGCGAAATGACTTATATTCAAAAATGTTAAATTGCCCTTCGACAAGTTTTACCATGATAATTAATGTTGAATAAATGATTCTGATTTCTGAATCGCATAGCTGCCCGCCCCAATACGAATTACGGAATCATATCATATGAATCATATCTATTTGTAGTAAAATTTTACAAGCAATCTACACGCAACTCTGTTGCATATGAGGTTAGCTTCATAAGGTTAAGCAACATACGTAACACTAGGTATTTAAAGGTCATCGAACTCTGTTAGGGTTCCGTTTGCCATTTTGTAATCTCGTCATGTCCGTCCGTTCGTGTCATTTCATTATCATAGAGTCAAACACATAACTTACACCTGCAATCCAAACGTATCAAGGTGGTTAGAAATGGGTTTTAAACAGTTTGTAGCTACAATTGGTGCAACAGCACGGACACTCCAAACAATATTCCAAAAATCTCGTTTTTTACCGTGCGTGCGAACGAGACAGACAATCCGTGCGTGCTCCCTTACTCCTCTTCAATGGCTTAAATAGACTCAAGTGGCCATGGGAAGGAGGTAAATCAGGCGCGCTCCAAACTCATATCGGTGCGGGGCAGAGTGCCCCTTCTACATTCAAATTCTATATGTTAAAAAAAATATATGTCATTTTTTACATAACGAACGTCTCATCCACCTAAAACTACTGCAGCTTCTCACAACCTGTATAGCCGGGGAAAAGAAACTGCAAGAAAAACAAGAAGTACAAGAGCCTCTCGTTCTTTATAAAAAAAAACATAAAATATTGTTATATGGGTTTTTTAGTTTGGCTGCCTAATGTCAATATCATACGTAGTTTTATTATTTATTCTGTGGCAATAGTTTTAAGTTGAATACGATGTACGTGGAGACGGATTACATAAACTCACGCCCGTAATCCCAAATGGGGTGGGCAGAGCCACAAGTAATCAAAGACAACTTGCAGCCACTGTTGATACGAAGTCCTAAGATGGATATGATGAACCTTATGGTGATAAGGGATCAGCCTATCGCCCATAACATTAGTCCATCATGTTAGAGGACGCAATCCCTCTGTCGGTTTTTACGACATGCCCGGGAAGACAAGCAGCTGAACGTGTTCTATGTTTTTTATTTGCTCCCAGAACAGCATAGAAGCAATTTAATTTAAGATATTTTTTTAAAGTTCAATACAAAGTACAAACTGTATGGATTGGGCTAATTTTGATTTTAGTTTAAAAAAGCACTTAAACCCCTACATGACATCATATTGTTTCTTATTTCAACAGTACTTATTTCCCTGTACGAATAAAGAGTTTTAGGTACCTAATAGAAATACTATTTCAAATCATTAAAAATCACATAATAAATATAGGTACGGAACCATTATGTGTTTGACTCACACTTGGACGGTTTTAGCGTATTTAGGTTGCAGTGATTTGCGTAACGTTCGCGCGCGTACGCACCGCGTAAAGATGCCATAGAGTTAGTTATAGCTCGTCTTTTATGCGTTATAGTGTTTTATTGTGGGTATAACCTAGAACCCCTGCCCAGGGATACGCGTAAAGACCTCAACGGTTGCAAAGACGAAGATGGGAGCCATCGGTACGGCAATGCAGGACGGAAGGGGCAAGTCACAGGGACTGTAACCTGGAACCTGACAGAGGGCAACAGTAACTGTCAGTACTATTCAGAGGCGGAGGACAGGAGTCTTAGGACGGCTTTGAAATAGAATACTCTGGGCGCCATCGCACTCGCGTCAGAGTACTGCGAGGCGGAAGGCAAGAGGGAAACCAGTGTCCTATGTGACCTAACCTGTATTGGGCTAGTTTTCCCTTCGCGGCTTAGAAGGTCAGACAGGTAGTCGCTTCTGTCAAAAACCAAAATATTCAGGTTAGGTAAGCGGACCCTGTGAAAAACGGGATAATGCTAGGGAGACAACGACGATTCATAAGATCACGACAATTTCTAGGTAGTCAGAGACCATAGAATTCTCCTTACAGCGATCCTGATATTACTTTCGCTTCTTCCACTCTTAACAAATGAAAATTACAGATATAGTTAAATAATTATGTTTACAAAAAGCAAATAAACTGGAATCAGACTAAAATGTATTCTTACTTAGAGACGTATTTTATATCTTCGTGCAAATAAACTGTATTGCAATTGCATTGTATGTTAATAATTAATAACAGTGTTAAACCCATTACGCTCGATCTACTCGTTAACTCGTAGTGTGTACCCGATGCGTGTTATCGCTGCAAAGAAGCTAACGGGTCAGGCAGAACACAGAAAGGCGATACCATTGTGCCGCGGCCGTTGACCCCGGCGCGTTCGTTCCATCGGCGACGTTTTCGCCAGCTTCCAGATAACGCCAATTCAGTAACACCATTTTTACATCAATAGGGTTTCCCTACACGTGTCCCTTTGTTCCCGAGGTAAAATGGGTCACTTTAATCTGATACGGCGGATTTATTAAAGCTTCTCCGATTTATGTACGCCAAGATTTTGATGGGAATTTGAGGTGTTGGAATTGGGAAAATGTTTTCCGTAATATGGCAAAAGTATGCCTTTAAAAATGCCGGTTTAACGTATAAAAGAGCTTGAAAACAAATGGTGAAATATTTTTATACAAAGGTTGTTAATGCGACGTACAAAATAGTCGATAAAACGAGCGCGCCATATCCAGTAGTAGGTACTACCAAATCGCGCGCCACGCACTCGCGCGACCATTATGCGATATCATTTGCATTTTAATACGTGATTCACCGATGGCCCGTGCCACCTGGTCGCAAGTTCGCAACCCGAGATAAAACCCCGGCAAATACGGGTTAAAACTACAATCATAATTAAAAACAAATCTCGATTGCTTCATTCTGCCAAATGACCTTTGCCTCGTAAGGATACTCGCCGGTAAATTCGAGTTTTAAAATTGGGTAGTTTCTTAGGTCAAAAATAAATTATGAATCTCTGGTTACTAAATAAAGACAGATCTAAAGTTAACAAAACACGTTTTCTTTTTTCTATTTAACTTACTTATGAATTTTAATAAAGAAAAATGTAGTAGAAAGTGCGAAATTTTGTCACGATTTTCTATGACGTCAGAGTATGCTTTTTCATACAAATTCCATAGTAATTTCGTGTTTTGACGTTTAGTAAAAAGTAACTGATTTGACTAGTTGGAAACTACATTAGGTTAGGAAGGTCTAGGTCTAGGATTACCGCCCCCCGACCCAACACCCTCAAGAATTTCTGTTCTTTTTTTTATTGTTACTACAATTATTGCTACATTATTGTAAAGTTTCATTAAAATCCATTCGGTAGTTTTGCGTGAAAGAGTAACAAACATCCAAACATCCATACTCACAAACTTTCACATTTATATATTAGTAAGATAAGATAAGAAGATATAGAAGATATTTTTTAAGAAGATATTAGTAAGATAAGGTGTATCATAATGACACATCAAGTTCTATTGTGTATTTCATCATAGAAATATCACAACGCGTGCAATAAAATATAAGTAAAGACATTATACTTACGAATTATCAAATGATTATAATATATTATTAATTTAATTTAAAATTTGTGTCATATAAATTAATTCGTTTTATAAAATATATTGTCGGTCAACATACATGGAGTGGAGTAGGTGTATATATTAAACATCTTTGTCTATCTATTCATTACTGGCGTGATGATTTGTGTGTTGTATATTAATTACCTAGTAGTGGGACTTAGACAGAGAGAGACTCGAGGCCTTTGAAATGTGGTGCTGGAGGAGGATGGAAAGAATAAGTTGGACTGAAAGAGAAAGAGTAATAGAAAAGAGGCAAATATTGAGAGTTATTGAAGACAGAAGAAGCAAGATGATTGGACACTTAATAAGACACGACGATTTTTTTAAAAATAATCACAGAAGGGAAGCTACAAGGAAAGAGAGGAAGGGGAAGACCAAGAAGAGCTTACATGGAACAGATTAAAGAGAAGGCGAATTTTACCGATTAAAGAGAACAGACGAACGTCGTGTCTTTTAAAGTGGTGAAGGAATTGGTCTTTGATAGACAAGAATGGAGAATGCTACACCGACAAGAGCGTGGCTCTTAAATTAGTGACGAGTGAGACTTAATAGGCTATGTATACGTTATGTATGTATGTAAATTATTGCTCAGACGTAATGAGTGAAGGGAAGACAAAATTGCAGTTCAGTAAGAGGGTAAGCACGCGTAATACTGTAGTTGAATGTAGAAAGGTACCCCTCGGTAATACAAGGGGTTCAAGGGGAGGCAATGGGTCGTACGACGATGAAGATGATGAGAATAAGGGGTGTTGAACCCACGCACACCCCGGAAACTTCATAAAAACAACCTCGTTTTACACAGACACTACACATTGACATTATCGTACACGTGCATCTGTGTGTGTGACATGTGACACCACACGATTTAACTCTAAACTATGTTCGAGGGGGTGAGGTAAACCTAGCTCAGACCCTGGTGGGGAGAGTTGCCGTTCTATACGTAGTATTATTCTTTATTCTATGACCCAAGTAAAGGTTCATAATACTTCTTCTATCGTGCGGGTTGTGAGGTGGGTTATCTACCTCATCAACCCTGGTGTCAGGGATTCTATTGAGCCGCCAAAATCCCCTGACATGACTCATGTAAGAACTACGTACTTACATCAGTAAGTAGTAACCGGGACCAACGGCTTAACGTGCCTTCCGAAGCACGGATCGTCTTACTTTCGGATAATCAGGTGATCAGCCGCAGCATGTCCTAACCAAATTAGGGACCACAAAGTAATTTTTGTGATATGTCCCCACCGGGAATCGAACCCAGGACCGGATCGTGTGCCCAACGCTTAACCACTGGACCACGGAGGCCGTTAGGTTCATATAATAATAGGTTAATATAAGATTGTAGTAATTTTGTAGGTAGAATCGTAAAATGATTTACTATAATTTTATCAATAACAAACTTGCCATAGGTCAGGATGTTTAGTCTACACTATCTATTCAAAGGTGTTATGGCTAGACAGAATAAACATCATAGATACTTCAATATCAACCCATCTTTCAAATAAACATAATACCTGATTACTTAAACATTACGTTATGTTTTCTTTTTAAAGAACGTCTAAGGCCCTGTGCCGAGCTTTTCTTGCAGCTTCTTTTCCCCGGCTATGCACGCTGTGAAAAGCTGCAGTAGTTTTAGGCGGAAGAGACGTTCGTTATGTAAAAATTGACGATTCAAAGTGTAACTATGTTACCTACTGAATAAAGATATTTTTGAATTTGAATTCAATTTGTTTTATTTTTTTTTTCTTTAAGGCCAATTGTAATTTCCAGTCATACATACGAGTACATAAACTCACGACTATTTCCCACCGGGGTAAGCAGAGACTATGGAATTCCATTTGCTTCGATCCTGACATACTTCTCTTGCTTCCTCCACATTTATCGATCGTTTCATACACGCAATTCGTACTGAACATATTCCAAGGACATTTCGAATTTAGTCAAGTACAGTCATGAGCAACATCATATACCCACTTTAGAACCTTGTCGCACTATCATATTTGACATTTAATGAGACTTACGGTTTCATTTGCAATAAAGCTAATATGACATGGTTTCAAAGTGTATACATATTAGTACTCGTGACCGTTCGAACTTCGAAGTCTGCCTCTGCCAGCCCTAGCACCAACCTTCGCTTTAGGCCAGGCGCGCACTACGAGTTTTTCGCCGCGCGGCAGAAAAGAGCAGCGGCATAATGTCCCACTGTAATACCGCGCCGCTGCGGCGGCTCTGCCGTCAAGTGCGCGCAATACAATTTAAAACTGTTTGGTACAGTATTACAACATTCCGCTTAGGGACGGTACTGAAAAGTATCGGCGTCCGAAAGACGTAATATACGATCCCGACGACCCTATTACTCTAGCCATAGAGGCAGCCAATCAGCTCGCGACTCCAAACACTTCAGGACCCCGATACCGACCCCGCCGGCGTGGTCGACGATTTCCCTCATTCAGCGCTTATCGCTATCGACCCACTAGGGTCGATTAATTCTTTCAAATATTTTTCCTCTCAGACGACGCCCTGAGCCGAGGTTCGCGCCCAACTGGGCACCCTCAGGCCTGTTGTCTTAAACGTTGTATCGGATGAGAGCCTTCAGCGCTCCCCATTTGTCCGGTCAAGTAGTTAATGCCATCTGTGGCAAATCTACAATAAGTCACGTCAAAAAAAAAAGGTACAGTATTACAGTGCGACATTATGCCGCTGCTCTTTTCTGCCGCGCGGCGAAAAACTCGTAGTGCGCGCCTGTCCTTACATACTGCTTTGAAGAGATACTAGTTTTTAATTCCACCTAATTAACTACTTTATTTATTAAAGAAGATTCCCGTAAGCAATAAATAAACAACAGTAACTAACTCTGATGAAGGATAATAGAATTGCAAAAGCGGTATATAAAGCGAAAGTTGATGGTAGGGCTGGCAGAGGAAGACCGAGAAGGACTTACGATGACCAAATTGGAGATGTTCTTAGAAAAGGTTCAATACGATCTACTCTGAACCGGCGTGCGTGTATGAAGCGATTGATGAATGTGGAGGAAGCTAGAGAAGTGTGTCAGGATCGAAGCAAATGGAATGCTATAGTCTCTGCTTACCCCGGTGGGAAATAGGCGTGAGTTTATGTATGTATGTAACTAACTCTGAACTGGAGACTCCGTACTGCAATTAACTTGTCTTTTACTACCCTCGTTCCCTCGCTACATTTTAGCTAAAGCCAGTATAGTAAATAAGAATACGACGCTACATAATAAGCTAGAACAATCATAGACGAAACTCCCTATTAAGGAGGGGACATAAAAACTTGTACTCGCAGCACATACGGTATTCAATCTCACTAAGAAAATAGCCTTCCATTTTCCCGGACTAAACAACGACAGTCGAAAACACAGATAGGGCTGCCAAATTATCGGTATCTTATTACGGGAGGGAGGAGATATGAGGGAAGATAGGAACTGGAAGTTGCATATCCTACATTTTGTTGCAGGCATAACTGCCACCGATAAATCGTAGCTGATGTCACGAAATGACGTATCTGCAACACTCTTTTACAATTGTCAATAACACACAAATCTATTTAGCAAAAAATACGGATACGTCAGCAAAGTCAGCCACGAAATGTAAGGCTGAGTTTATTGCTGCAACAGTAATGGCGTATGAAGTCTGCTCTTAGGTACTTAACGAGTTTGAATGACGTCACGATCAGATAGATAGAGTAGTTTCCAACTAGTCGAATCAGTTACTTTTTACTAAAAAGTGTTTCATAACTGGATAGCTTATTTGGCGTACCTATATTGTAGAGGCAAGATGATTGGACACCTAATAAGACACAACGAATTTATTAAAAACACCATAGAAAGAAATCTAGAAGGAAAGAGAGGAAGGGCAAGACCAAGAAGAGCTTACATGGAACAGATTAACGTCGTGTCTTATATGGAAGTCAAGGAATTGACCTTTGATAGACTGGAATGGAAAATGCTACACCGACAAGAGCGTGGCTCTTAAATTGCTGATGATGATATTGTAAATTATAACTTAATATCTTTATGTAAAACAAACTGTTGTTATCCCGAATAAAATAAATAAATAAATAAATCCTTATAAGTTAAGTTTAATAAAGAAAAAAACTGTTCAATAAACCGAACAAATAAAAGAAATATAAATATATTTATTGACTCAAAACATACATTCAAACTTTACGCAAAAATACAGAAAATATGTTGGTACGTATAACAATAAAATACCCTGCCTCTTATACTAGGTAAGAACCTGTACCATAAGAGTCAGTGTTCAACACAACATAAATGTATTTTAGTTAAGGAATTCATAATTATAATTGAAAAAAACTATATTTTTTTTATATTCGGTGGGTCATGTAGTATAGAGTAGATATATTGTAATATTGTATATCAATTATGACAGTAATAATTCAGATGTAGTTCCGAACGCTTGTTTCTTTCAATCTCCAGATAGCCGATCCTTACAGCCCGTATACTTTTTGTGACAAAACGTCGGAATCTCCTCAATATATCAGAAGTGTTGGGATACAGGAAAAGTGCGAGCCAATGCCAGCGATAGTTCCCATCAAGATACAACCGTATAGACGCCTAATGTTTGAATTTTCCACATAGAATGAATTCTGTCGAATAGTTGAGGCAAAGGGTCTTAAACGTTGTACCGGGTTAGAGCCTTCAGCGCTCCCCATTTGTCTGGCCAAGTAGTTAATGCCATCTGCGGCAAACCTACAATAAGTCACGTCAAAAAAAATGAGGCAAAGGAAGTGAGGAAAGCAAGGCGTTGCATTCCGATCCGTTGCATGGCTCACTCAAAATCCTAAACACGTCAAAAAGTCGTCTGTAACTTGTAGGTATCTGACTCAGTGATCCATTGAGCGTTGGACTCACGATCCGGTATACCCGGGATCAAATCCCGGTAAGTACATATCACAAAAATCACTTTGTTATCCCTTGTTCGGTTAGGACACTGCAGGCTGATCATCCGATTGTCCAAAAGTAAGATGGTCTGTTTGGAAGGCTCGTTACGCCGTTGGTCCCGATTACTATGTACTGATGTAAGTACGTAGTCATTTCATGAGCCATATTAAGGACCTTTGGCTGCTTAATGATAACCCTGACACCAGGGTTGATATCATCCACCTTACAACGAACATGATAGTAGTAGTGTCTGAATAATAAGTCAGATATGTTGCCAGACTTCGTTAGTTGGTTATTGGGGGTCTAGATGTAGTATCGGCGATAGTTCCGCGGTAACGTTCAACGCCCGTCAATTTGTGCGCCTCGCAGAATTAGAGCCTTTTGATATTCGAACCTTTGCTTCATATACACAACGTCTAACTGAAGGGAACATTTTGCTTTGTTATATGATAAGCAAGCTATGAACTTATAAATACTTGCTCGTAGATAATATAAAAGTATTCTTAATTGCACTTTACAACTAGTTACATAAACATCAAAAAGACGTTAACAAGGGAGGACTTATCTCTAAAAGAGATCTCTTTCAGCCAACTCTAAGGTAGGTAAAATAGCAGCGGGAGAATAAAAAAGGTGCAATATATGAAATATAATAATTACAAATAAAAAGTTTATGGGAACACAAATACATGCCTAGGCCTCTATAAATATATAGAAAGACTAGATTATATAATAACATACTATACCTACATACATACCTATACTATATGTCTATATACTTAGACTAAGGATATTCTTTAGATAAAAAGATACTTTAAAGATAGAGATATAAATAACACTTTACAGCACCAAACATAGAAATGTAGGTGACCTTATAGAGATGTCTTCCGGGCAACGGGAAGGCAATGAAACAAATAAAATTATAATTAAGTAGACACCTATACGCTTATACCGAATTAATCTACGAACCGATTAGCATCTATACTTTTACAAAGAAAAAACATTGACTAGAAAAACAGTAAATATAAAATGTTTATATTAAATATTATCCTTTTGAAGAATGCTTTTGCCTTTGACGTCTCAAGTAACATTAGTAACCCAGAGTTGATAAAGTCCGTCAATGATCTCACAACTCACAAGAGAGAAGAAGCAGAGACTAGAGAAACAAACGGCGATAGAGATGATAAAAATAATTAACCATTACCTAATGTCATTGGACACATGTAATGTCACTTTACCACAATCACTAAATCCGTCTCGAGAGACAATAAATAACATAAGATAGGAATTAATAAAGGTCAAAGTGAAGTATGAAAGCAATTAATCGTAATAAAGGAATATAATGAAAATCTCGACGTCAGAAGTAATACAATAAATTATACAAAACATCTAAGCTGTCATTGACAAAGAATCCAACAATGAGCAAGAGTTTTTAGACTTAAAGCAATTCATCAAAATGAATTGCGTAAGTTAACTTTAGAAAATATTGTGAACTCATCAGTTCAGAAACTTCGGAACTGTATTTTAGCAACCCTTGAACGAGAAGTCTTGTGAAGTCTTCAGGGCCAAATAAACTTCAGCCGTTGGAAAACTGGCGTCGTTGGAGTTGGGACCAGTATATTATTAGTTCAGTTCCTTGGTCGGTCGCCTCCGCCGCGCTTAGAAAGCGGTTGCCTAGTACGCAATATGTGCCGATGCGTGTACACGTCATGAACAGAAATCGTTCACTTTAACAGTAACTTTCGAGCGTCGACAGATCGCTTCGCTCCCCCCGGCGGCCTAATAGCTCAGTGATAGCCAAATTGACGTCAAAAAGCAAGGGTGAGTATTGAGTATCCACTCCCAGTGTATTACGCTGATCCATATTTTATATCAGCGCACGAGACCACTGTTTTCCGTGTTGCGTGACAACGACGAAATTTGTAGCTTGATATTGCTGAATGGAAGTGCGTTGATTTCTTAGGGGCAGTTTTGATTACAAAAAAACTTGAAACACACGATAATGGATCAACCATTATCGTGTGTAATGTAGGAGTCAATGTTGTTAAGTTTAATAACCTACAAGAGAATGGAAACAATGAGCTCATAATAACAAATTTTCCTGCTCCATTGTAGAAATGTTACGTTTACTAGTTACAATTTTCCCCGAGTATATCGGTTGGATAACACTGATGGATCGAGTCACGTTTCTATCTCATCAACAAACCGCAATGACGTTACATTTTTACCGACCACTTTAAACAAAATTCGCAACCAGCGAAGAAATGAGTAATTTATAGTGAAAATTCGCATCATAAAAACGATAATGAACAAACTCGTATTGAAAACTAAGCGATTGTTTACGACCCTGCTTAAATCCATGCATACTCACTCACTGAATAGTATTATGCAAATGTAAGAAGTTAATACCTGTAACAAACGAAAGAATAATTAATATACTTGATAACATTTCACACGCAATTCATACAATGACAAAAACACTCGTCATTTTTAATTATTTATGGAACTTATTTGTGTCTAGTGCTTGAGACTTGAGCCTTACAGCTAAAAGGTTTTAATTGAAGTGGCAGAGTACACCGCGAGAGATGATAATGATGAAGAGAAATAATGAAACACCATCAGGGTAAATGGAAAGTGTCAGGTACGTCATAAAGTCAGCGCACGAAATGAAGGGATGAACCGAGAACCGAGGATCTCATCAAATTATAAAGTAAACGCCAAGGGGGTGTAAACAAAGGAAATGTGTTAACAGATGACAGAAATCAACTGAAAAGAAGAGTCGTTTTCATTTAACAAAATGAACCTTTCCTGCTGCAGTCATTAATTTTTTACACGACTAACGGATACGACATTCAGTTCACAATTTCAAAGGCCAAACAGATTTTTATAATTGTTGAAATTTATGTCTCTTTGATGTATATCAAACTATTCTACTTAGTTTAGTTTACGACGAAATGAAAATATTAAAGTCAAACGGTAACAAGAACGACTTTATAGACCGATTGAAAAATGTGTTCCATTAATGTTACTAATTGAGGAGAGGACATCAAAGCAAACAATAATGGTTACTTATTAGCTAGAAGACCTTGAGGTGCATTTAATAAAGTGGTGTGTGATGATAATAAAGTGTAGTGGAGTGTTGTTGAAATCAATGATAAATCAGCGGCGGTGGCATGGCGCCCTACCTCGTCTCGACTGGAATCGGGCCACGGAGGTGCCACACGAATACCACGCCATTTGTCAACGATCAAAATAGACACCGCGAAAGAACAGATGTAATAAATTGATAAGCCAAAAACATAAATACAAAACACATAAAATTATGAAATTAAACTCAAAGTGCTCTGACAGATGCAATTTTCTTTATAGAACTCCCACTAGTTGTGTAACGTTTGTAAAAATAAAACTAGAATTACTGCTTTCAGAATTCATAAAGCTGTATGAAGAGAGAAACGGTGGCAGTAAATTCGAAATGTGAATAAATAAGGATTGCGTTGGAGAGCTTGGCGCTGCAACATTATTTGTGGTCTGGAACAGTTGTACGGGTTACTATCGGTGCAATGTATTTTGGATTGACGTGGCCCGTTATCTGAAGAAAATTTCGCATTCACAATACATAGTCGACACAAAGTGGCGGGTATCGACGCGCGGAGCGGCGTGCGAGCACGGGTGTGCACGTGGCGACAACAATGGCCGCCAACAACTCCCAGCCTGTCTCTAATGTCGATAACAATTGACGTATAATGCCACACGTACGAGGGGAGGTCAAAAAGTTCGCGGAATGAGGGGGAAGGGGGTCGAAATTAAACACGAAACTATTTTTCCTTTTCAATATATTCTCCCTTAACCTTAACACATTTTCCGGATCTATCAAATAATTTGTTTATTCCATCATAAAAAAAAGATTTCTCTTTGCTGTCAAAATAGGCCGAAATTGCAGACTTGACTTCTTCATCATCGCCAAATTTTCGTCCACGCAGTTCCTTTTTCATTTTTGGGAACAAATAATAATCGCTGGGGGCCAAGTCTGGACTGTAAGGCGGGTGGTTTAATTTTTCGAACCCGCATCGGTGAATGGCAGCCGTCGCAACATGGCACGTGTGGACGGGTGCGTTGTCGTGCAAAAGGAGCACACGTCTTGACAGCTTTCCTCTTCTTTTTTCCTTGATAGCCTCTTTCAATCTATCCAGTAAAGAAGCGTAGTAATGTCCCGTTATAGTCACACCACGATCTTTATAATCAATCAGCAAAATACCTTCTGTATCCCAAAAAATAGTGGCCATGATCTTTCCGGCCGATTGTGACACCTTAAACTTCTTTGGAGGAGGTGTGCCTTTTTTATGCCACTGCATCGACTCTTGCTTCGACTCAGGTTCATAGTGGTGAACCCAGGTTTCATCTCCAGTAACAATCCGGGCCATAACTTCTTCCTTATTCTCTCCACAGAGCTCTAAAAACTGGCGAGAACACTCGACACGCTCGCTTTTTTGAAGTGGCGTGAGCATTCTTGGAACCCATCTTGCGCTGACCTTAGTCATCCCAAGATGTTGATGTAGGATATTTAAAATACTTGTTTCGGATACACCGACCATTGCTGCAAGCTGCTTCTTCTTCAAGCGGGTATCTTCTAATACAAGTTTCTCTACTTTTTCGATGATTTCCGGTGTGATGGCCTCAATGGGCCGTCCGGAGCGGGGGTCATCTTCAATCGACTCTCTTCCTTGCTTGAAAAGACTATGCCACTTGTAAACCATGGTTTTACCAGGGGCAGAGTCCGCGTAAACTGCTAACAGCTCTTGAAAAATCGTCTGAGCGGATTTTCCTTGCTTGGTGAGGAACTTAATGACGGCGCGGTGTTCAATTTTCTCCATATTCGCTGAGTTCTTCCCGATTCACTTGTTTGCTGGTCGATAGTTCAAACGTTAATGACCCGATTTGCTTCAAACTTGGTACATATACTGTTAATGAGGTGTGCAACTAGCGGCTACCTGTACGAGCAAACCAACCCCCTCCAACCCCTCCATTCCGCGAACTTTTTGACCTCCCCTCGTACTCGCAACGTATGATTGACGACGAACCATCGATTTTAGAAAGGGACCACGCCAGCCACCCGTCGCGAGCAAGTCAAAAGTCGAGCTTTCGTTTCAATAAACGAAAAGCATAATTTATGAGGCCGAAACGAAATGAAGCGAAATGTTTTGATTGCCCCCGAAAAAAGAGCAAAGCAGATGACGAATTCCATTATGCAGGAAGAACTAATTAAATCAGATCCCACAGTAGGCGTCGTGCTACCCCTTATTTTGATTGCTTCCATATAAATTCATTTTGTTATTCGTATTCAGTTCTAAATGAATTTCGTGTCCGACGGCATCCTGCCGCGGCTCGACATTGGAAACTTTATAAATTATTATTACGGCTACACGAGCCAACAAAACAATCTACAATTACAACTACATAACGGGAATCGCTAAATTGAATTGTAAAAGTTCAGATGTTACGGACAAAACCACCAGATTGTGGACATTTATAATAAATTAGATTTGCATTCGGTCCTTGCATGAAAGAAATTTGCAGAAACCAATCCCGCTTAAGTACACATTTTTCTATCGAAGCATATTCAGATTCATACGCGAATACATTCCGTGGTAATTAACAGAGCACGACCCTCACATCATGTTTTCATGGCATGCCGTGTTTCGTGTATTCAGTTCAGCTCAAAAGGCCTCGACAGGGAGACTAGGCGTATTAGTTTCGAGTGCGGGTGTAAAGGAGAGGTTCGCTCGCGACCTAACCGTCACCCGTCACCCTTTGCCGCAGTCAAGGGAAGATATCTGTAGCGAGCGTCACAAGTAATTAAGAACCGAGCCACGCTTTGTCCCGATCCCCTGAGACAACTCGGGGAGCTTTCTGCGCCTCTCCCCACTTACATAATTTCTCTTAACTGCATAATCGATATCAACGTGTCGCTCTTATCCCGTCTAGACGCCGATGCAACCGTAACTCGAGGATTACGATTCAAGAGCTATGCCAACACAGAGCCGGACCGACCGTGGAACCAAAACGACGTCACAGTCTCAAGACAACGCACAATGGAGTGCCTTAAACAACACAAGAATACTTGCGATGCAACCGACCGTGAATAAATCTTACAACGCTATTTCCAATCCAAATACAAAGGTTCAGTCTGCCGTATAAAATTTCATAGTAGCGGAAAGTATTTAATTGACAATGAATGTGACAGTGTAACGGCACGCGAGAGAGGGTTGCGAGCCAAACGGAGCGCGTCTTCGTTAATGGGGTCAACGAAATTGAGAAAAGTGAAACGGTGGAGTGGGCCGGACGGGCATTTATTACCGGACCAACCCTCGTCCGTCGCAACAGGGACGTACCGATACCGGGAAAAGAGACGAGACGCATTCCAAATAGCCGCGAGCAAACAGCAGCCGAGGACAGACCACCCTCGCATCCGACGCTCGTTAGCAACGAATTAATAACGAAATTTGTAAAGACTGTACGTGACAGCGAGACGCTCGAGATACCACAAGACGCGGACTCCAGACCACGACAATATCTCCAGTCTATAAGAACTATAAATAATTAATTAGCCCCGCTCCACCCGAGGGACGTTCAGTTTACCCACGTCAAGCCAGTGACATTTTAATGGCCTTTTAAACCTGGAACCACGTGAGCCTTGAACTGCCCTTGTGTTAATAATTGAATATCAAGTCTTCACGAAGATATATGAAGGACAGTATAAAGGATGGGGTAATTATTTCCGCTTCCAATCCCCGCATTCGCATGCACGAGGCAACAAAGACGGAGTCTGTTACAGAGCAAAACGCTGCAGGCTGTCTCGGTACGTGGCCGTAACGTAAATCGGTGCATCCAATCACGGAGCGGGCGACGGCACTAGATAGGGAGTTGGAAATCAGTTTGCCACTATTGAATTATACGAGAGCTGCAGCCAGGACGTCATACGCCAAAGTTTAATCTCCCGGAGCGGCGGACGGGCTTATTATGCAAATAGTCGACGAGTCTCCTCGGTCATCTTACAGTCACGTACGTCGCGGCACGTTTCTGCTGAGACCGAGCGCCGCCGGCTGGCGCGCCCACACTCGGAACATGCCGCCCCACGCTGCCACACGCCGGCACACGCTGCGCGGCTCGCTCTCGCAAGCGCTACACACCCACTGTTTACACCGCTCGACTCCCTCGCGTCTACTAACGCACAACGCGAATTAATTCCACGTATTAAACTTAAAACGACAGTCAACGGCGAAATTTCTCGAAATGAAATGTCTTCATTACACAACGATAACAAAATGGAGCCTTGATGAAGATAAAATTATTTGACTATCAAAAGGCGGCGAAACTTCGACGACATCAATTTATTGCCTTCGAATAAAGTCTGAGGGAAAATTCAAAATGTAGGAGGCATCGCGCGGCGGAAACGAACGGGAGCGGGGGAATCCAACTCTTTCTTGGAGAGCGAGCGACCCCAACGAGCGTTAATTAAGCGAAAATCGAAACGTCAAAGCTCGCGTCGGGCTTTATGCAAATTCACCAGAATTGACTTTGGTGTCGACAGCGTTAGAATTTTTGCCGCAGACGATTGTTTGAACGGCGTAATTAGGAGACGATAGAGACGTGACCCGCGCAGGTTGGCTGGGCCAGTAAACGTGTCACACTGCGCCGCCATTACAATTTTTACTAGTTAGAACCCGTCGTATCTAACACTGCTAATTGCTGAATAAGTTCAAAATGCATGCCTGATTTTACTGTTTTCATTCTGGCCTTCTTCTTTCGTGTGGGTTGTGTGGTGGATTACTAACCTCATCAACCCTGGTGTCAGGGTTACTATTAAGCCGCCAAAGGCCCCTGACATGACTCATGTAACGACCAACCGGGACCAACGGCTTAAATTGTCTTCCGAAGCACGGAACACGGCACGGTTCTGGTTCTGGCCTGCTGCCTTGTTTTAGTAAAATTTAACACCAAAGCTCCATGTTTTGTTGTTGTTTTGCGAAACTATCATGAGTTTCTCGAATACTCAAAGATGTGAGTATAATTTTAGCACCAATTTGTAAAATAAATGCAAGGGAAACGAATTTTCTTCGAATCTCCGTAGCGTTGCCAACATGCGAATCAGCGGGGTTTTCTACTATGTATAATATAATAGCAGCGAAATAGAGCGCAAGGTTAGGGTTGAGAAGAAGAAAAATATGTTTGATTTTGTTTTAGATAGATAGATAGATAAAATACGTAACTGAGCACAATGGACACAAAATACAGAGATAAGGACAACATATACAGAAAAGCACAACAGGCGGCCTTGTTGCGTTGTTTTCGTTTTATTTCTTGATAAAAAAGATACTTAACGCTATTTTTCCAAAGCTAACATTGGCTTGGCTCTGGGCTGTCTAAAAGTAGTTGCTTTGGCAATATTAAAGTTCATACGTGAATTCATAAAATTTGCCAAGCTTTTCTATTAACACCCGCCATTAACAGGGTCATTGTACTTTTCGGAGACAAACTATTTAGCTACTTGTTGGAATACTAAATGTACCAATATAAAGCGAAACAGCTGATGAATGCTGATGAGGCGAGCTCAACAAAGTAATGTAACACAAGTACATAAAACATAAACAGTCAGCACCTATACCAACTAACCTAAAATGGAATCACGACTTACAATGAGTGTTATCTGATCTTACATTGAAAATAGACTTTTTTTAAGAAGCGCTATCAAAAGATTGCAGGAAAGAAAGGGATGGAAAAACAGGGGGAGGCCGGGGAAGAGCAGTGGAGACAATAGGCTAGGAAAAAAGAAAGCGCGATCTTAAGTGTATATTTTCATCTGGCAACCCTACTTGGGGTCGGGTTCGCTCTAACGGTACGCACCGGTACCGCCTCAGCGAAACACAGCCGTGCCCTTCATTCTAGCGCCGCGTATAAATATCACCAGTTTAACAACTCTAACTGCTATGACATTATTTATTTATTGCTTATAGATTTTGAGGCAATTGTATTTAAGCATATATTTTGTATTATTCTTTTTGTAATGTTTATTGTACTCATTGTTGGAGAACCAAATAAATAAATACATTTTATTTATACTGTTTGTTTGGAACAGCCGACGTGGTCTAGTGGTTAGGGCGTTAGGCTCACGATCTGGAGGTCCAGGTACGATTCCATATGGTTGTCGATATCACTTTGTGAGACTGCCTTGTGCTTGGTACGGACATTGCAAACTTGAAACACCTGATTGTCTGAAAAAGTAAGATGATGCTTCGGAGGCTATGTTAAGTCTAAGTATGTAAGAAAATAATTTCGAAATTCATTGGTTTAGTTAGGCCAGTGCTGGATTTGAATCTGTGAAGAGCCAACCACAGCTCGATATTCGACTAACAGTATAAGTGTAAGTAAATTATTTCCTATCGACGTAAGCAGAGACTATGGAATTCCATTTACTTCGTTCTTTACACACTTTTCTTGCTTCCTCCACATTCATGTAAGTAAGTAAATTAGATACTAGTTGTTAAACTGTGAATATACATTCATTCCAATTCCAGTGTATAATGTGCACGATATTTTCATCCTTAAAACCTTTTGGAGTTAGCTCAGTTACACGTGTTTGTAACCTTAGATGTACCTGCTATTTATTTATCTTCCCTATGTATTGGCCTTTGTTTTTGGTTTCATAAAAGACGATTAACCCAGCCCCAGGGGGACAGAGTCATCTTCTCTGCCCTCCACTGCGACAATTCCTGTTCGACGCGTCCTTGCCCCGGAGGTGGGCGCCTCTTATTTCAGTAGGCCGGAGTGTATGACTGTATGTAGAACCATTGCCCAGGGATACGGGTGAAGACCTCAACGGTAGCAGAGGCGGAGATGGGAGCCATCGGTGCGGCAATGCAGGACGGAAGGGGCAAGTCTGACCTGGAACCTAACAGATGGCAGCGGTAACTGTCAGTATATTCAGGGGCGGAGGACAGGAGTCCTAAAAATGGCACGAAGGAAAGGCTTTGCGCATCAATGGCTGCACAATAGTTGATGATATTGTTAAATTCATCAATTTTTCTTCTATAATGTGGGTGAGGTCAATGACCAGCCTCGTCAACCGTGGTCTCAGGGCTACTATTGAACCACCAAAGGCCCCTGACCTACGATTATTTACGGGTACAGTTTTTTATGAGTTTATTTTTTCAATTTGTTATTTATTTGTTTTTTATACTTTTTTGTTTTGCGCTCCAGTATCCGATGTTGCCTGGCAGAAATTACTGTTGAGCAACTAGACCGCCTATTAATAAAACATTTTCTTGCACACAAATTTACAAGACATTAACAGGTTAAAATTATTTCTAAGGTGGGTAAAGGCGGCCTTATCGTTACCCAAATTCAAAAATATCTTTATTCAGTAGGTACGATAGTTACACTTTGAATCGTCAATTTTTACATAACGAACGTCTCATCCGCCTAAAACTACTGCAGCTTCTCACAACCTGTTTAGTTGGGGAAAAGAAGCTGCAAGAAAAACCTCGGCACAGGGTCCTAGACGTTCTTTTATATATTTTTATACAATTGAGTATTATGCTTATGTTGACTGCCTAATGTGATGTTATATAATATTATGTGAAATAAAGAATGCTTGTTTGAATCATCATCATCATCATCATTGGCCTTATACGTCTGTTTCAGACGATTTATGACGTCATTGCCTACTTTGGTTCATAGATAATTGATATCAAGTGGTTTCCCGGATTAACCGGTTAATGGTAATAGGCTCATAGTTACATTGGACTTAAAACATAGTAAAAAAGTAAAAAAAAAGTAAAATGTTTATTTTTCATGAGAAATACAGAAAATATGGGTACAATAAAAACCCCACAAAACCAATTCCTCGGTTTGTCTGTGGGAGTGGAGTTCGCTTAATGTTATTATGTTTAAGATACTTAAAGTTAACTTACAGCTAAGAGATCTTTTGCATGAGATGTTTAAATAAAGATTTTCTAAATTTATTTATATTGCACTCCTGACGTATGTCGACCGGCAGCATGTGTGAATGTATACTATACACCTGTTAACGACGGCGTCCTCGGACGTCCTAAGTTTTGTTTTTTTAATATATTTATTCGTTCTGTTGTTTTAAAATGTCAGTTTTTCATTCTTAATAAAATCAGCTTAAAATGTTTTTGCGTTCTCGATATTTTTCATGTATTTTATTTATTTATTTATTTATTTATTCATCACACACAAGTAATAAGTTTACAAAAGTTTGGAATAGCTTTGTATGATTGCCTCGAGTGTGTGATCTGGAGCCTAAGCTAGGGCGACCCTGTATTTCAGGACTCCAGGTCCCCACCCGCGAATCGCTTAACTAAAATAGGTGCAAAAGAATTATTGATATCAGGTCTGTGTGTGCATGTATATGTCTGTGTATGAGTGTGTGTGAGTGTGTGTGTTTGTGTGTGTGCGCGCGTGCGTGTGAGTGTGTGTGTATGTGTGCGTGTGTGGGCGTGTGCGTGTGTGCGCGCGTGTGCGTATGAGTGTGTTTGTGAAAGAAAAAGATTATTGTAGGACTTCCAATAAGGCCTCTGTATCGTCATAATTCTTTTTGAACAGCCAATTACGAACTATGGATTTACACTGGTATCTTGTTTTATTATATATGTTTAAATGTATATTTAATTTATTGTACAAGTGGGATGTAAGAAATTCGTATTGCCTTCGAAAGAACGTTGTGTGGTGGGTTACAGTTTTGCAGATTTTACTTAATTTACGTTGGGAAAGTTGGAGGGAGGGGTCGTATTTAAGTGTAGCATGTTTGTGCAGTATAGTATTTAGGATAAAAAGTTGTCTAATGCTAAGAACTTCACATTTCTGGTATAGTTTTTCAGTTCGGCATCGGAATGGTTTCTTTGACATGACTTTAAGAACCGATCTTTGTACACGTTCTAATTTGTTTTAAGTTGTTTTGTATGTACCGCCCCAGGCAGGGATGCAGTAGCTAATCATTGATTGTGCCAGTGCTAGATAAATAGACTTAATAAGTTTTGGCTTAAGTGCATTCCGGAGCATTTTAAAAATCCACGTTAACTTTCGTGTGCGGGATGATAATAGTGCAACTTGTTCCTTCCATGAGAGGTTCTGATCAATTTCAACACCTAGGTATCTAAGGTGGGTGACTTTATCTAGGCTCAGGCAGCTACATGTATACGACTCTACCTACCATTTTGGGGATACAGACGTGATGGTTTGCGTTTTCATTTATCTACTTAAGTTACTTTTGAATTTCAATAAAGAAACATCGTATCAACAGTGCCTGCAGTGTCTTTGATTACTTGTGGCTCTGCCCACCCCATTAGGGATTACGGGCGTGAGTTTATGTATGTAATAAAGAAAAATATAATAATAAATGCGACATTTGGTCACGTTTTTCTATGACGTCACAGGTTGCTTTTTCATACAAACTCCATAGTAATTTCATGTTTTGACGTTTAGTAAAAAGTAACTGATTTGACTAGTTGGAAACTATTACGAGTACATGCAAACGGGCAAACTGAATACCCTCCTTTTTCGGAATGGGTTAAACGATTTGAACCTTTCATAAGGAACAATGAAAGGCAATTCTCTTCTGTAGTAATTATATTATAATTAGAAACATAATACGGGAAACGCAGCAGATCGATTATAAGCTATGAATCGTAATTGACTGAAGGGGAAACGTAGAAGGGACCGAGCCACGGTGAAAGTTTGAATTTGGCCAGAAAGAACATGGAAGCCTCCGTGGTCTAGTGGTTAGAACGTTAGGCTCACGATCTGGAGGTCCGGGTTCGATTCCCTATGGGGACATTGTCGAAATCATTTCGTGAGACTGTCCTTTGTTTGGTAAGGACTTTCAGGCTTGAATCACCTGATTGTCCGAAAAAGTAAGATGATTCCGTGCTTCGGAAGGCACGTTAAGCTGTTGGTCCCGGCTATTAGCCGTAAAAACACCTCCACCAACCCGCATTGAGGGGAGGCATGTGCCCAGCAGTGGGACGTATATAGGCTGTTTATGTAAGAACATGGAAGACAGGGAAAACCAAGAAGAGCTTACATGGAACAGATTAAAGAGAAGGCGAACGTCGTGTCTTATAAGGAGGTAAAGGAATTGGTCTTTGATAGACAAGAATGGAGAATGCTACACCGACAAGAGCGTAGCTCTTAAATTAGTGCTGATGAAGAACATGGAAACTTCTGTTAATCGCTGATCTTACTAACACCACCACACCAACATCACCACCATTGATGACCAGGGTTAAAACGGCCACATCGAAGCAATTCATCTAAAAAAGCAATATTGCTATTTGACATTTGTTTGCATTGCGCACTTACTTTTATATGCGCAAATGTCAAAATGCAATATGTATTGCTTTTTTAGATGAATTGCTTCGAAGTGGCCTTTTTAACCGCCCATTTCATACAATCAATTACAATTGTTTATTATTTAAAGTGTGGGTTGTGAGGTGGAGTACCAACCTCATCAATCCTGGTGTCAGGGTTACTATTGAGCCGCCAAAGGCCCTGACATGGTTCATGTAACGACTACTTACTTACATCAGTAAGTAGTAACCGGGACCAACGGCTTAACCTCAAACGGCTCAAGGATCAGTAAAAATGTTCTGCATGTCAAAGGACTTCTATTCTACAGATAGTCTTCTAGACATTTCGAAAACTGTCCGAGAAAAACAAATTCTAGCAGTCACACCCATAACGACCAGTCTCGTGCGAAGCAGCGTTTATCGCCCAAGTTTTTCGAAGCTCGCGTGATATCATTATAACGTAGTAAATGCTATTTACGACAAATATCTTTGTCTCTGCGCCGGCTGCTATTTGCTGGATTTATGGAGCGTGACGCGCTTAGAATGACTGCAGTAAAGAAGCAGTTGAATGTCGCATTTATCTCAAACGACGCCCTGATACGAGGTTCGCGCCCAACTGGGCACCCTTAGGCCTGTTGTCTTGAAATTTATACCGGGTAAGGGCCCTCAGCGCTTTCTATTTGTCCGGCAAAGTAGTTAATTATTGCGGCAAATTTAAAATCATCACTAATTTAAGAGCCACGCTCTTGTCGGTGTTGCATTCTCCATTAAATAAGTAATTAATAAAAATAATAATATTTAAAAACGTAACAATAAAATACAAACAATTTGTACAACCTCCGGTGTACAATAAATTATTAAATATATAAATAAATAATAATAATATAATAAGTAAATTAATTATTAATTAACTAAATAAACACACATCTAAAACTAACGAAAATTAGTCTGTTTTTTTATAATAAACTTATCTAACTTTAATCAAGAAAAACGTAATAATAAGTCGGACATTTTATCATATTTTTCTATGACGTCACAGTGGCTTTTTCATACAAATTCCATAGTAAATTTGTGTTTTGACGTTTAGTAAAAAGTAACTGATTTGACTAGTTGGAAAATAACCTATTCTGTAACACTAGTCGGTATGCTACATACGGTTAATTCATAACTCATGCCTAAAGTTCTATATGCAAATAATTTTCAAACTGTGAACCAACTATACTGTACATATTAAAAGGAAAATCAGAACGGCGCGCGCAAAGTGAAGGAAGCAACAATAACCCACAGCAATCACGAATCAAATAGAAAAATCAAATGAAATTTATTTAAGGAACACTCGGCAAATACTTTTAAAAGACCTTTTAATAGATGGAGGCAGGAATACGAAGTAAATAAACAGTGGAACTACTTTTCGGTGGGAGTCGCGAAGCGGAACGGAGCAACTTTTTGCATTGCCCCGAGTTTGGTTACCAATGGAGTTGGCTGCCTCCCCACCGCAATTAGGGCTACCCTGAAATTTGCAAGGTAACTTAAAAAAAGAACTCCTTATATGACCGTGAACGTGATAAGTTTTATTGTGTTTATTTAGAAGTGCCTGAGTAACACTGCTTCGCTATTTAGGTTTTTTGTCACAGGAAAATGAGACGTTATGCAGAAACACTTAAGGCGTTTCCAAGATACGGGAAAATTTAGACTTCAATGCATATTTCATGTAGGTATTTTTAAATACACATTTTTATAAAAATTGATAAATTTTAGTAGTTGTTGTTAACTATTTTATCTATTTATCTCGTTTCATGAAATTAAATGATTTATTCTATGGAACATAGTACTAGAAAGGCAGATAGACAGACGACTATAAAAATGAATAAGAAAACCAAAAAGTGTTAAAGATTTAGGTAAACAGATCACACTGTGTTTACACGGCAGTAGAAGATACGCTTTAGGAAATACCAAAAAATCAAGTTTCTTTGCCATTTTTGTCGACTAGACAAAGTAACTTGAATGTCATGACACTAATTATACTCTAGAACAGGTCGAAGAATCGCCAGTGACTAAACCAACTCCTTATACAGCCCAAATACATCCAGTTAATTACAGCTTATTTCTCAAAATTACAAGCCAGGGTTTGCAAAAGCTAGTGATTTCGTCTAAGTTTTTTGTAGAGACGGTAACCCTAAGACGCCTAGGCCATTGTCGGTGGCATAATGGACAAATAATGTGCACGTTAGACCATTATAATGTTATTTGAGGGCAAGCAATTATAGCGACACAATTGTTTCGCCTCCTACAGTTGCCAAGCGATTTAAATCATTTCGGGTGGATGGCCTGACATCGATATTCCTTTGTTTGGGCATGTGGAATTTATCGAAGGTTTGGAGCGAAAAATCAGGCCTGCAGTTGCAGCCATGAATTTGCTTCGTCAGGAAAGCGCTGTCAGCGCTTTTATGGGCGCCAATTTTTCAACACCCTCGACGGCTTTCCATGAAGCTGAATCACAAAGAAAAAAGAATATGTGACCTTAAATTCACGTTAATAAGACCACAAATAAACTTTAGCATTGAAATATTCATATCTTAAATTCAGCAGCGAAATTTTCACGGAGTGCCAGCTAGGAAAAATCATAAATTCATGCTTTGCGGGTAGGTTAGTGCGCAGCAATATACTTGCTTCATATATCGTGTACATTCCCAAGTATATCTTTGTTACGTCGTAGGTCCCTAGCGGAATAAGTGGAAAGAATGGACCACTTATCTTGATAGCACAGACCTCTGGCTTTTCATCTTCATGAATTAGTCCCGTTCTTAACAGACTTTGCCTCCGTATTATGTGTGAGACGGCACGAGGTTCTACATACCCTTTACGTGAGTGTACACACATACATGTGAGTCCTGGAACGCCTTTCATCTTTTCGTGTCTTCGGTGTTACTTTATGCGTAGACTAGCATTTAATAATATGGCTTCAAGAGATGAAGGTTTTGTATTTTTGTTGGTTCGTTATTTAAAATAACACACCTATAAGTTAGTGAACTCACAGAAAAAGCTAACAGTCGGCAAAACTAAGCATATAGTTACTCACAGAAAGTCAAAACTGTAAACTAAGAATAAACCACAACAATATAAAGCTAAGTGCTTTAGCAAGTTTCTGTCACCTAAAGAAGGTTTTCCATAATAACGAAATATAACTTTCTTCAGTTTTAAGAGTCTGGCTGGAGCTTTAAACTTGTGTAAGCAGTCTAATTACCCGATGCCTAGATCCGTCGGTGCAACAATTATAAATTCTGGAAACTTGTGCGGGCGTGCCTTTGAAAGGAAGCTGGTATTTGAGGGCTGAGAACATCTCAGTTCCCACTTCACTCCCGGCATCCTTTTAGGCTTTTGTGTGAATAAGTGCAAGAATTCAGTGAGAAATATGAGAAATCACAGATGGAACGCCGCTTTACAATTTTCCTTTCATATCGGTTTCAGAAAACGAAGTAATAACTAATAAGTATAGTTAAGCTTTCTTTTACCTGTAGGAAAATTAAGTTATTAACTTGGAAAAGTCAAAGCGAATAGACTTAGTAAGTAATAGAAGGTAAAATTTAAAGTAAAAAGTATTATTTCTTGAAAATTTCTTGGCTAACTAACCCCCATTGTGGGCCGAAAAGTTTGTTCGGAATTTAAACTTGAAAGATAAGTTAAATGAACGTTTCAACTACACGGTTTCCTTGAAATTGTTTTTGAATCAACCTAGTCGGTCTCTCCGAATATTACTAAACAATGTCCGACATAGTAGGCATCTTTCGACATTGGCAACTTTTAATTAGGTACCTAAAAACTTGGAATGGACAAACTTTTTCACTTCCAAGAAACACGTAATTGTTATATCCTGAAGTTGGCCGTTAGTCTTTATTTATTCAGTCTATAATGGTCGTGAGGAACTGTAATAGTTTGTGGACATTTGCGTTACTCTTGTGTTTTCGTAGGAAAAACGGAATAAGGAAGTCGTTATTTCTTTAAATAATACAAAACTGTCATACAAATCTGTTTATGTGAATCCCAATTCTTAATTTGCATACCACGGAATAAAAACAAAGACGTTGGAAGGGTCAACAGGCGTGAAACGAATTTGATTAGGATGTTACAGGCTGATCACCTGATTGTCCGAAAGTAAGATGATCCGTGCTTCGAGGCACTTTAAGCCGTTGGTCCCGATTACTACTTACTGATGTAAGTGAGTAATCGTTACATGAGCCATGTCAGGGGCCTTTGGTGGCTCAATAATAACCCTGGCACCATCGTTGATGTGGCTGGATTTCCACCTCATAATCCATACGATGTGATGAGTATGAGCAAATAGCTTATACTTCAACTTAGCACTCTGCAGTCGTCCGCAGACGGTACAACGCACTGATCAAGAAAGATTTGTTAATAGCTCAACCTGTAACCTTAGTTTGATCGGCTATTTGTCAAAAAATACTTCTGTATATTATACAGTACTAGTAGTTGGATAAGTAAGAGAGAATAGACTCCGTAGATAGCATTCGCATCGTTTATTGGTCGAAGCGCTCAATATAATTCGCGCCGCGCGCGGCGCGGTTGTCATGCAGACCCGACAGGCTGGATCGTGGTCAAACGCACTCAAATCTTTTAATAAAAAAATATATTTTGTCACTTACGTGGTTTTCGGGTTCTGTCTCGCCCCCTATTATTCAACATAGCACAGGATTGGATGTAAAATTACACACCTCTGCCTACCTCCTCGGGGATACAGGCGTGATGTCTTTTTTGGGGTTATGTATACATTTTTACAATTAAATACCATATGATATTTTAAATTTGTCAGAAAATAAATTTAAAGGTCATGTGAAGCTTACTTTATGTAAAAAAAGCTTATTATTTAAGATTAATGATTACCTAAATGATAAAAATGTCTGGTATTGAATGTGTTCCTTTATAAATAACTTGTAATGTACGTATACCCTCATTGATTTAAAAGGTCTGTTGCTGTTGCAGTTTCTTGTCATTTCTTCTTTTTTTACAAGTTTATCCATGATAATTACGTTGAATGAATGATTCTGATTTCTGTTGCGTTTATATATGTATGTACAAATAAGGTTGTATACAACGCGGTCGTTGCCCCCTACGATGTGTACTACAGATGATAAGATCCACTTCAAACCCACGTTTTAAAACGTTCACACAGCTGAGTGCGTTTTATATTCAAAGGTATTCCGTTGAATATAATGTCTAATTTATTAATAGACAACGCACCCAGTTACCATGTGAAGGAACTTAAGTAAGGATTAAATAAGTTTTTACAAACAATTCCTTACAAGAAAACATGAAGAGATCACAATCCAAAAACGAAAAAGTGAATAATATTTACAATACGTCGCGTCAGAGTTCAACCTAGCTCTACCAACAGTACACATATTGTAAAGTTATTAAATGCAAGTCTTAAATTAGTTTTTGTATATGTGCCCTAATTACAGTAACGGTAACTTGATTACCTCATCCGCCCCTGGGGATTTACAATTAAATAAATAAATATCGTAACACTACGCTAGTTACTGTAGACGACAGGTCGACATGGCAATTCTCTAGTGACGTGACGTTTTCAATATCGATATATTTTTATTATGTATGTAACAAAATGTGAATAAAATAATGCCACGTTTTCATTTAAGTTAATAATCATCTAACGTATCGCTACAAAAACTATTTGTAACAATTATTTTTCCGTCCCATGTCACAATTTTCTAACACTTTTCTAGCTAGTTCTCGAGCTTGAGAGTGAATTATTGGTTTTTTTGCTTGAACACGCGACGAAGATGCAACCGTAGCCATTTTTAAAACACAATAGTAATAAATTATGTGAGCGAGATTATAATCGATAAACGCGGTCGATACGGACTCGTGCGACACTAATACTAAGACGCCGCGGGGACTGTGCGGGTGTGCGGGGCGACCCCGCCTCCGCGGCTCACCTCATGCCCCGATTGCCATGTCGACCTGTCGTCAACTATAGGTTCTATGACGATCTTGTGACGTAGCGAGTAGGCGCCGCTACTTCAAAAGCGCACCCCTGATGCCGGGCAGCAGCGGTATCAGTACTGGTTGGAGGCCGAGGAAGTGGATTCTGGTAGGGCTCTAGCTAGAACATCACCGATTGAGAAATTAGTCGGTGTACTGCGGAACGGAAGGCGATTGGGGCAACCACCGTTCTACACGCCCTATCTATGGAGTAATGAAGGCGATTACTCCACTGACAAGAGCGCAGCTCTTAAATAAAGAGAGAGAGATGCATACCTATGTATGTATGTGATGTCTAAAGGTAATATACATGTCTGTGCAAGAACTTCCCCAAGAAATTGCAATCTTTTACAACAGCTATAATACCGTACGTCAGTGTTGTCATGTAACTTTGCAAATGCACGCCCATCTTACATTACAAGTTTAATACACAACATTATTACACGAGGCGGGCTTGTAACAGCCGAACTATGTTTATTACGAGGAGCCTTAACGTGTCGGTTTCGTAGTTACGCCCACTCCACAACAGGTGCCTTAAATATTTTATAGTCCAATAAATAATACCGCAGCTACCCCCAGCTTCTATCACATAAAAACGGCGCAGGTTACGGCCACTGTGACTTTATTATCGACAGAAACAGATAAACATCAGAATGAGGATCGAAGGGAACCGATACAAAGGTAGAATAATGAGAGAGAAAATGGGAAGGGTAACCAAACGAATTCGAACGGAGGCAAGAAACGTAGATAATGAGAAGAGAAAGGAGTAATTGGGAAACGGGAAGAAAATAAAGTGAGGTAAAGATGTTTAGATGCAAAATTGTGTGTACTAACAGTTGGCTCGACCATTATAGACGGCGATACGAATCACATTGGTCTAACAAAAGGCTCGATGAGGCGTAGGTGCTTAGTACATCTTGTGATGTATGTACCTCTGACTGCCCCAATTGGAATATAGTGAGCTTATGTTATGTTAAAATTGTAGTATGTAAAATTTTAACATAACATTTATTCATAGAATAAGGAATAATGCTACGTATAGAACGGCAACTCTTCGCTCCCCACCA
This sequence comes from Pectinophora gossypiella, assembly GCF_024362695.1. NCBI lineage: Eukaryota > Metazoa > Arthropoda > Insecta > Lepidoptera > Gelechiidae > Pectinophora > Pectinophora gossypiella. Next base: position 2,029,662 of record NC_065415.1, on the reverse strand, counting down.
GCGGCTGAGCTAGGTTTACCTCACCCCCTTCGAACAACGAGATAGTTTAGACTTGAATCGTATGGCGTCGGACGTCACATACACAGATACGCGTGTACGAGAACGTCAATGTGAAGTGTCTGTTTAAAACGAGGTTGTTTGTATGAAGTGTCCGGGGTGTGCTTTAGTCTTAAATAGCCATAAGCCGTAAAGGACAGAGCACATGTACTGTGTTTGCGTCTCGCTCGCACTTACGTGTTATGCACCGCACGGTTAAATTGTGATTTTTGTATGAAGTGACCGGTGTGAGGCGTTAGGCTACTTAAATACTTCATACAACATCTTCACATCCACTATCAAACGATGCTAGTTCGCGCGGAGCATAATAAAATTAATTTAGATTAATGACATGAATAAATCCAAGCATAATGATTCATTAAGTACGGCTGCTATTAATACCGTCTAAAGTTATGCTGTGTTCATTAAAATGTTATTGATGCTAGTTACTGGCATGTAGTACGGATCATAGAAACAAGAGAAACATCAGCAATAAATTATACGAGTCTGCATGTCGCCTGTTAACTCACGTCGGTGTGTGAAGCGACCGCACCAAGACATTTCTATGACCGCATCGATTTACCCGCCGTTCATTGCGTAGTAACACAAGCGCTAGTTGTGATTGCGCGATACTAAATAAGCAATAAATAGTGTGAAAAGTTTTATAATACCATCATTGCCTCATATAATATGCTAAGTATGTATGTTTTATTGGTAAGTTGTACTTATAGTTTGTACCCGCAATCTTTAAATTTCAATTTTTTCATTTTTCCTCACCTTATGGTTGTCTGGGAGAAATCGTTTTAAGCGATAAGGCCGCCATTTGCCATGTACCTACGTAGTCGGTCCCAAAGTTCTGTCACAGGCACATTATTTTTAAATTTCGAACATGCTTTTAGAAAAATTTTATGGCGTTCCATTTTTGAATGTTTGACAATTATTTTAAAACAAAAAATGATCATTTGCCGTGATTTATTACGATGGAGTGGACCTTGAAAGAAAACCGAATCGCAATTTTAGCGTTGCATCGCTGTGGACACTCGCCGAGTACCATTTTCAAGTTGCTCAAAAATTTGAAAATAACACTTAGGTTTGTGTATCGTACCATAAATAGGTATAATGAAGTCTCAAGTGTTGAGGACAAGAAAAGAACTGGCCGGCCTCGCTCCGCAAGAACACCAGCAGTGATCAAAGCGATAAAGGCGCGCATACGAAGAAATCCTGTCCGAAAACAGAAACTGATGGCTTTGCAGATGGGGGTCAGTAGAAAAACAGTCAAAAAGGTTTTAAACGAAGACCTTAAGTTGCGAGCATACAAGAAAAAGAGTGGACACTTACTTAATGCCCGCCTGAAAGCAATTAGACTCAAAAGATCCCGGTTGTTATTAAAACGGTACGCGAGAAACCGACACCGTGACATACTTTTTACAGACGAAAAAATTTTTGATATAGAAGAAAAGTACAATAAGCAAAACGATAGAGCGTACGCAGAGAACTCTGAAAAAGCAGGAAAAAAAGTTCCGCGGGTTCAACATGGGCATCATCCATCTTCAGTGATGGTCTGGTTAGGTGTCTCTTACTATGGGCCAACGGAGGTTCATTTCTGCGAAAAAGGTGTCAAAACCAGTGCAAAAGTGTACCAAGAGACGGTTTTGAATCGGCTTGTCAAAGATCTGCCCAACACGCTATTTTCAGGACATCATTTCGTGTTCCAGCAGGATTCTGCGCCTGCACACAAAGCCAAAACTACTCAAGCCTGGTTCGACCATCAAAAAATTGACTTTATTAGACACGAAGACTGGCCTTCCTCCAGTCCGGACCTTAATCCTCTGGATTATAAAATTTGGCAGGTCTTAGAGAACAAGGTCTGTGCTAAACCCCACAAAAATTTGGCGAGCCTGAAGTCAGCCATAATTAAAGCCGTCGCTGAAATAGACATGAATATGGTGCGTGCTGCGATAGATGACTGGCCGCGGCGTTTGAGGGAAGTTATTAAAAACAAGGGAGGTCATTTCGAATAATTTTAAGTTATTTTCATTTCTTAATAAATATACTTTAAATTGATATATAAATTTTTATAAACTTATTGGTACTTTTTATTTTATCACTATTTTCATATATGACAGAACTTTGGGACCGACTACGTAGATAAGACATACATACATACATTAACTCACGCCTATTTCCCACCGGGGTAAGCAGAGACATAGAATCCCATTTGCTTTGATCCTGACACACTTAACTTGACCTATTTAAAAGTTTTTTTGTTTTTTTTTTTGTAATTATTTCTATTTATTTTGGTGCAATAAAGTATATTTGTATACTCATATATAAATGATTCTGTATTAACAGTCTAATCTTTGAACAGAACTTCAAAAGGCTTACCAAGAAATATTGTTAGCTACTTATCTCGTTCATACTAACAGTCACGAATACGTTGATACATTTACTACATCCAAAACTATTGTAAATCCGGCCAGAGATGCTCTTTCAAAGGTATTCCTATTATGAAAGCCAGCCGTAGTCATTACACACCCACGCAAGACATCAAAACGCAAGACGCTAACAAAACACACGTTCGAGTGCACGAAACAAAACGCTTTGACTTTTGACGTCTCCATTATAAAGGTTTGAATTATAGAAAAAATACGATGCCATTGTGTTTGGACTGTGTCTTAATGCCGAGATTCCACGATGAATGGCATTATTTATATCTTTCCCCGCGTTCATGAAATATGCGACCATCGCGAGGGATTGTTGTAAACAAGCCATGCTACCGTTATAACTGTTTGGCTCTTAAAGATATTCTTCTTCTATCGTGTGGGTTGTGAGGTGGAGTACCAACCTCATCAACCTTGGTGTCAGGGTTATTACTGAGCCGCCAAAGGCCCCTGACATGGCTCATGTAACGACCACTTATATGCATCAGTAAGTAGTAACCGGGACCAACGGCTTAACGTGTCTTCCGAAGCACGGATCATCTTACTTTCGGACAATCTGGTGATCAGCCAGTAATGTCCTAACCAAACTAGGGACCACAAAGTATTTTTTGTGATATATACCCACCAGGAATCGAACCAGAGACCTCCGGATCCTGAGCCCAACGCTCAACCACTGGACCACGGAGGTCGTTAAAGATATTGATGGATACTCTTCCGGTCGAGTAGTTGCAGCTAACCGAGGCAAGTCTACAATAAGTTACGTCATTCGTCATCACTGAAGTGCAGCTTGGACACTCCATCGAACAAGCTCGTTGTTAACGCGTGCCGCCTTGCTCTGTGCGTGCGAACGAGACAGGTAGTCGACGCGCTTACTCTTTAAGGCTTACAAAGTCTAAAGTGTGTGTTTGTGTGTGTGTGTGTGGGGGGAGGGGGGGGGGTTTAAATCATACTCCCTCCAAGCTCGTAATAGTGAAGGAGTATCTTTTCTATACATTAATTCAAGAGGATAACACAGCTTCACGCCTGTATTTCTAAGGACTAGGCAGAGGTGTGTAGCAGTATAGCATATACAATACACCCACTCCTCTGTCCCGCTGGGGTAAGCAGAGACTAACGGAATTCCATTTGCTTGGATCCTGACACACTTATCATGCTTCCTCCACATTGATCGATGGTTTCATACACGCGCGCCGGTTCAGAATAGATCGTACTAAACCTTTTCTAATGACATCTCCAATTTGTTCAATTAATAAAAAAAATATCAAAAACTTAAGATATTAAAACGTGTTTTTTTCACACAAGGTTATAGGTCTTAACACGGCTAGATGTACAAGATCAAAAAACAAAAAGGACAAAAAGTAACAACCAATATTAAATTTCATCATCATCATCAGCCCATTAACGTCCCCACTGCTGGGGCACGGGCCTTCCCTATGGATGGATAGGGAGATCGGGCCTTAAACCATCACGCGGACCCAGTGCGGTTTGATGGTTATTAACGACTGCTAATACAGCCGCTAATATTAAATTTATAAGTAGCAAACTTCAGTATCAAACCAGAATTCATACACCTACGAATAAAAAAGAACCACTATCTAGTTATGCAAATGGTCTCACGCACGAACAATGTCAACCCAACCTTGATACTGAAATTTGTCTAGAAATTCAATAAGACATTCTCTTTGAACACTCACGATACGGAACTAAACCATAGAATAAGGAACAATACTACGTACAAAAATCCTCTTTTTGCGCATTGACGTCATCGTACACGCGCATCTGTGTGACTGAAGACTAAAGTAAGGCCGAGGGGTGATGAGGTAAACCTACTTCAGCCGCTGGTGCGGAGCGTTTTTACCTATAGACCGTTCAAAAATGATCTTCATAAAAGGTAAACAAACCTGTTACTACAAAGAATGTTCGATTTTCACCTAAACTAGAAAGAAAGAAAGAAAGAAAGAAACGTTTATTATAAAGGGACACCACAGTAACAAATATAAAATAAATATATAATATAAAACACGGAGTAACACATAACTTACAATCAAACACATAATAAAAAAAAAAAAAAAAATTAAAAGACAACATACACGAGAAATACAACTACGCAAACTATTCTTCTAATAACATCCGTAGCACTCAATAGATGTATGATTTCTTAGCTCAATGCGAAATTAACGTAAAATAATTATTAAAAACACCTTTTTTCATGTAAAAACAAAAATCAAACAAAACCTCACACAAAAAAGTTGACATTATAAATTCTTGTTAATCTGTGGCTAGCTGTCAATTTGACGATTAGTGATGAGACATTTCGTTCAGGTCAGGAAAACAAGTCAGTTCCGTGAATAACTTCAGTGAGTGTACTGTACTTAATAAGCAGAAATGCGCAGAAAAAATTACTTTCAAAGTGAGTTAGTGTAACCACAAAGAAACATACAATATATATTTTAATATTATCATACAAAATATTCAAACAACCCAAGAGAGTCAGTTCATTTTGATAAAATAACTTGAGCTAAAATCAATTCAGTACTTCACTAGTATGCAGTTTGACACAGATAAAAAATATCGGCAGCCATATTTGTTTACCTTTTATGAAGATCATTCTTGAACGGACTATAGTATTATTCCTTATTCTATGGCACAGTTTATAATAGTCGATAGTCAACTGAGTTAGTGTAAATAGCACTTAAGATTCATAACTCACTGATGTAATGTAGACGACAGGTCGACATGGCAATTCTCTCGTGACGTGACGTTTTCAATATCGATATATTTTTATTATATATGTAACAAAATGTGAATAAAATAATACCACGTTTTCATTTAAGTTAATATTTATTCATCTGAATCATCTAAAGTTAATTTTATTTCTAAAATATTATTCTTAGTTTTCAATAATTTCTTAGCAAGTAAGTATATGTAAAATATACTTGCTATATTTATAATTTTGATTGACCATAAATATTTAGATTAGATTTCTTTAAAATCTATTGTTTTTCTTTTGTGTTAATGTTAATTTCTAATTCAATAAATTATGTGAGCGAGATTATAATCGATAAACGCGGTCGATACGGACTCGTGGGACACTAAGACTAAGACGCCGCGGGGACTGTGCGGGTGTGCGGGGCGACCCCGCCTCCGCGGCTCACCCCATGCCCCGATTGCCATGTCGACCTGTCGTCAACAGTACCTAAGCCAGGTACCGGGGATGGAACCGGCACTCCCCGCTTGAGAGGCAACCCGATAAACCACAGGATACAGTGACTCTTAACACTTGTACTCGTATGTGAGTTGTAAACACGCCATCAGACAACTGTGGGATTTACAAAACATCTATTCACTTGAGAGAAATAAAAAAAAGAACAAGTTATTTCATAGAAATTAGATACGACTTTTGTTAACGAGCTACCGGGTGAGAGCCTTCAGCGCTCCCCATTTGTCCGGCCAAGTAGTTAATGCCATCTGCGGCAAATCTACAATAAGTCACGTCAAAAAAAAAAAATGTTAACGAGATGTTTTTTTTACTCTTAAAACTCTTAATAAATGTTACTCTTATAAAAAATACAACGGGATCTTTTAATACGTAGAAACGAGTGAAACAAAATCGATGATTCGTGGAATAATTAATTATAGAGCGTATTTATCCACTCTCCTATTACAATAATAATAATTTGTAAATGAAGGGACTTTCCGACACAAAAGTTAATTTGCTTTTAAAAGGTCTCAAGCCTTATTGATTAGAGAGCAACTGACACTATGTCCTAAGCCTACTACCTACTACTACTTATCGTGGTGGAATACCAACCTCATCAAACATGGTGTCAGGGTTATTACTGAGCCGCTAAAGGCCCCTGACATGACTCATGCAACGACTACTAACTTACATCACTAAGTATTAACCGGGATCAACGGCTTAACGTGCCTTCCGAAGCACAGATCATCTTACTTTCGGACAATCAAGTGATTGACTTCAATGTCCTAATCAAACTTGGAATCACAAAGTAATTTTTGTGATATTTCCCCACCGGGATTCGAACCCGGGACCTCCGGATCGTGAGCCTAACGCTCAACCACTGGACCACGGAGGCCGTTACGCAACCGAGGACTACAACAATAATAATTTGTAATGAAGGGACTTTCCGACACAAAAGTTAATTTGCTTTTAAAAGGTCTCAAGCCTTATTGATTAGGGCTCATCTGGCACTATGTCCTAAGCCTAACTAAGAATCATAAAAAAGATGAACCCAAACTACAAATGGAACCCTGTATCATGTGCACAATAAGCACACTACTAACAGCCCGGCTAATCGGCCATCAGCTATCAAACACCAATGTATCAGGGGTAAGTAAAACAAGTACAAACAACAGATAAAGGAAAAACAAAACGCAAGAATCGAACGAAACGAAGCTCGAAGGTCCCCTCCGAGCGATAAGTTACATCGAATTCAAGTAGCGAACGAATGCGCTTTCCTTTATCTGTTCGTTATATAGTTAGCGGGGTGCGGGGGGAGAGACTGCTTATTGATTGATGGCCCAACGACCCAACACGTGGACTAGCCGGTGTTGCCAGGCATAAAAATGAATTTCACATTGTACAAGTCGACCTTTAGCTTGTAAGTGACGGATATCAACAAGTCTCTGTCCTGAGGATTTCAATGGAAAATGTTTGTTGTCGGCGACAATTTGTTTGAGGAGGCATCGACACACGCTATGTGACGAAAATAAAATTTGCGGAGTTCCAGTGAATATCTTGCTTCACTAGTATAAAACAAAGTCGCTTTTTCTGTCCCTATATTCCTGTGAACGCTTAAATCTTTAAAACTACGCAACGGATTTTGATGCGGTTTTTTTTACAGATAGAGTGACTCAAGAGGAAGGTTAATATGTATAATAACGTCCATTAAATAATGGAGAAATACTGTTATTTTTGAGGTTTTTAATGTGATGTCGTAAATAATTTCATTTTTTCCTCAGCATTGCACTCGAGCGAAGTGTTTAATATGATACAAAAGTTGAGCTGTTTTAAAAGTATGAGACCTTCTGTGACCTAACCGCAGTGAACCGTCGCATATTGAACGATTCTAATAAATGAAAAGATATATTACGAAATGAATGTTCAGTACAAGGACAAACTCATATTATACCTTCATGTTGCTTGTAATCCCGGGCACCTGATAAAGGTCGCCTAAGGTCGTGACGTAACTGAATTAATAGGCTACATGACAACTAAGGAAATGAGTAACTTTTTCTCCGAAACGACAAAATGAAAGTTTTCTTTGCAGTATGTATAGAAACCTTAGAAATACTGCCCTGTGACGGCATCAATAAAAGCATTCAAACGTCGTACTCACTATCACTTAATTTGTAAATAAAATTCGAAAGTCGAAAAGTAAAATGAGATTGATTATAGATAATTTTAGACTGGCTTCTATTACTAGATTGCCATTTTATATTTTATCTTTCACTCAGTCAAATACCCTATTGTCAGCGACAAACTAGAGACCAGTATCATCTGAGGAAGCCTCGCACCAGAAATGGCAACAAGTAATCTTCAAAATCTAAAATTCACCCCCGGACACACATATCGAGCCCCCCTGTGTTGTAATATTTAAAGGGTTCTATGCAGATTTGAAGCTGGTACATTCAAAATTAATTTTAATTTCCTGTTGTTCCAAATTTGAATCCAGCGTACTAAAAAAAAGTTTTGTGTAACCTGTCTTTCGTATGTTTTTCCTAGAGTAACACTTACACTGGATTTTCGTAGAAGACAAATGAATTTGGCAACAAAGAAAGATGTATGCCAAAGAACATTATTAGCCTTTAGCAAATGAAACTCGTCAAAGCGTTATCTGAAGAGCCGTTTCCCAAAATCGATATAAGCTTCTAAAACGGGGCTGGCAGTTTCGGCGTCCGAACGGTGCTCAGTGAGCCCAGCATAATCAGTGTTGCTCATTTCACCGAATACTCAATTAACATCCATACACACAAACCGGAGATTACGCTGCAGCGTAATGCGAATACCTATCACATGAACGCGCAAGTTAGCGTGTGTGATCAACTTTCAAAACGTACGCTCCCGACGCTATCAAAAGTGGTTTGCATTTAATTATGGAATTAAAACTCGCTCGGTTTGCGTTTATTTCGCACTAATTACTTGTTTTGATAGAAAATTCTATGTTCCTATCTGCGTGCAAACATTATACATTTCGAGAGCGATCTTCCTTAAGTATGATTAATAAAACTTTTTTAGCTGTTAACAATTAATAGCAGCTTGTCAGAGACCTTAGGCAGCTCCGTAGTAACCAAGGTTGATGAGGTCAGTCATTGACCTTACTACACGATAAAACGTTGGTTGCCTGGAAGAAATTGCTCTAGAGCAATAAGGCCGCCCAAATTGTACTGTATTCATGTGTTTTGTCTGATTGTTGAAATTTTAGTTCTGTGCAATAAAGTATATTTGATTTGATTGATTTGATAAAAGAAGAATACGCAGCTATCATACTTTTCTTTTATGAACGAGTAGGTAGATGTTTACGCTGCAAGTTGAATTATAAATACCGCTTAGGGAAACATATATTCTGATGATTTTCCTACTCGGCGCATTACTGAAGCGATCATGAGAACACAAACCGCGGACACGACAGACTAACCAATCCATTAATTAACGTCTAACTTCACCTCACAAAAACTACACCAGCATAGAAGATTAAACGTTTTAAATCACCATCCGGAGGGATTTTTTAGTCTTCCAATTAATGGAGGGACGCGACAGGACAAAGGCGGTGGTGAAGAAGCGAGGATTTCCTCAAGACAATGGTAGTAATCAACGCAAGACGCCACGCCATGATTGCCCCTCCGCCCAACCCCCTCCCACACTAAAAGTGCTAGAGAATTCATAAGCTTATGATAAACAAACCTTATAGTAAACGCCCCGACATAGTTCGTTAAAACGCAAAGCAACTGAGACCGTTTGAACAGACACGGACGCCTTCGGCAGGACTTTGATGAAATAAAGTCTTAATGAAGTAAGATACTTAACAAGTTTCTATTTAATACCAGGAAATACGTTACGGAAATCTTTTGATTAGAGCCCCGCGAATTCTCCCCGACGAAACTTTACAATATTGGCGTAATAAAGAAAGGAAGCAGAAAAGGCGATGTGTTTATCGCACCCCGGAACGGAACCAGCGAAGATTCCAATACGCGCGCCAAATTCAATTTGCAAATCTTCCTGGCAGCAATATAGAATCAATTTACACAATCGTCTAACCGAATTACGTCACCCGGCAGCCGAATATCGTAACGAGAAAAAAGGCACCAAGGCCGAACGATGCAGTCCGCTCACTTGCGATTTCGACTGGCGGGATGTACAAGTATTATAAGTTGGTATAAGTGTAGGTCTTGTTCTGTAGAGCGCCGTGGGCTCTGTACGCGCCAAAAGTCAAGGCGAACCGGTGATGCCGTGATATCTTTCATACACAACACTTGTACCGTAAGCAGGGGTTACTTTCAAATCATCCAAGCGTGATCAAAGTAGTGACTTTGCTCTTTTGTCGACGCCTCCTATTAACTTTGACAGCAGAACTGTCGGGGTCGTTATTTGAACGTTTGTTTGCAGAAACTTCTACTGTGTAGGCAAGAATGAAATTGCGAAGGGTACTGAAGGTTATTAAAATTTTTATTTCTAATCGAACGTAGAAACACATGATTTCCTTGACATTTAAGATGTTCATCCATTGCCAAAACTGCATCGGCAATTTTGCATTACCTCTTAAATTTTAACGAAGGTTGAATTTGAATTTTACAAGCACTTCCTTTATGCAATAGCGTGATGAGAAGGCAAAATTAATGCTGATTTATCCAATTCTTTGTCAAACAAAGCTGTAATTCCCTTCACATAATAGTTTCCTTACAACAAGAATCAATTTCCAGGTTACATAACGTGATAACCTATAAAAAATTAAGTACATAATGAGTCACAATCGTCTTGGAAAGCGGCCCCATTTGCAAGTGTTCTAATATTCCGATGCAGTTGCCGTCTTTTATTACCGGTGCTGGTACAATCGATATGTCAATTAGTCATAGACATGTGGCGGTTCGCAGCGAAATAATGGCTCGTAGACAATTCGATCGCAAGCCTGGGCCGAAGGACGCTATAGAAACGATCAGCACAATGTTAGGCGATAGGATTGGTCAGGCCTTTTGTGAAGGAACCACGTTAGGAATTGGCAGAACAATATACGTGGATGCCTAGTCAGCGCGTATTCAAACGTATTGCTCGACTATGGTGGTGGAATTGAGCTCGAGTTTACTTCGATGTCGTGGTCGCATTAGTGTTTGTTCTTGTATATTGGAGACTATCGAACGGATTTGCTATGGGCTTTCCTTTGTTATATGATATTTCATGTAAACGTGTTCCTATTCAGCTGACTTCAAACAAGGAGGTTCTGAATTCGGTTGTATATTTTCATTCTGAAAACTTGATGCATGATATATTACAAGACCTCATCATCAAATCGTTAATGAGAATGACAGTAATATTAAACCAAACAATTTGTTGCTTAATAGTTCCAAGTATTTTCCTAACATTGTCGACACGTTCAAGTTCGCCCTAGGCCAACGGTCAGTGACCTCAGCTCCAAGCAGGTCGGTGAAACCTTGGTATCAGCCGTCACCAATAAAGCGCCAACTCGACAATACTGCAGCGAATGCAGTCGACCACATGCGTTACAACGCCAAATAAGGGGAATCTAGAAAACGCTGCGTTAGGTAATCCCAAACTTGTTACTAGCAACTTGTAGGGTCTGTGATCGCTTGGTCGAGAAAATAGACAGACTTATATTCGATAGAGAGATAGAGAACTTATATTCCTTAGTTTTGTTTTTAATAATCAGTCAACAGGCGGAGATTTGAAATTGATATTCAGAATTTTACAGACTAGACTCCTTTAATTGTAATTAAATATTAATAAAAGTAAATATTATATATATTTTATTATTATATATATACATATACGTTTTATTATATTATTCTTTCTTATATGTGGTTTTTTATAATGTTTCATTTGTGTGAGTGAAATAAAGCATATTTGATTTGATTTGAAATAAAGTTAATTCATATGGTGTTCTCTGAAACAAAATTTGGTTTAATAAGAGGCAAGAATTTATAAATTTCTAATAAGTCACGTCAAACCAATGAAATGCAGTAAAGTTTAGATTGCAATAAGTTCGCAGTCTTCTTCTATCGTAAGGGCTGTGAGGTGGATGACCCTAATCAACACTGGTGTCAGGGTTACTATTGAGCCGCCTAAAGGCCCTGACGTGGCTCATGTAACGTTACATCAGTAAGTAGTAACCGGGAGCAAAGGTTTAACTTGCCTTCCGAAGCACGGATCATCTTACTTTCGGCCACTCAGGTGATCAAGTGACCAAACAGCTCAAAAAGTTATTTTTGTGATTTACACCCGCGGCCACCAGATCGTGAGCCCAATGCTCAACCACTATACTGTATGTGTACTGTCACGAGTACTAATATGTATGTATACACTTAAAAACCATGTCACATTAACTTTTTTAACAAATGAAACCGTAAGTCTCATTAAATGTCAAATACGATAGTGCGACAGGGTTCTAAAGGGGCTACATGATATTGCTCATGACTGTACTGTATAGTAACATACATACAATGACATGTACATTTCTAGGTTAAGCATCGTTTTGAAAGTTGGCTTCGCATACTAAACGAGGCGCGTATAAGGCAATGAAAACATCGTCCCATAACTGTTAGAGGTCGGGGAAAAATAAATGAGTAGTCAGAAATAACGTGTACAGATGTATGATGACGATATAACTACCTACCAGTGCTCTGCAGAGAGTACAGGGGGGTTAAAATGGCCACAACGAAGCAATTCATCTAAGAAAGCAATATTGCTATTTGACATATGTTTGCATTGCGCAATTACTTTTACATGCGCAAATGTCAAATTGCAACATTGCTTTCTTAGATGAATTGCTTCGATGTGGCCATTTTAACCCCCCAATTATCGTAAATACTTTATATCTAAACATATAAAAGATAACGAAAATTAATCATAAGTAACGTTCCATTATTGACATTACAAAACCAAATTTAATAAAACTACTTCTTGTAGAACAAATTAATTATCTTAATATATAAAAAATATCGAAACTGAGCATAAACATATCAGACGATATCAGATTCTTTCTAAATATTAATGCTAACGAATATTATGGACAAGTCTCAAAGTGTTTATTAAAAAAATATCATTAATTACGATATGAAAAGATTATGAGCCGTGATAGCCCAGTTGGTAGAACGCTTGTCTCTCATTTAGAGGTCGCAGGTTCGAATCCAGCACAGGCCTAAATCAATGATTGTCGAATTTATTTTCGAATTCATGTTTGGATCATGAATGCTTATCACGTGCTCAACGGTGAAGGCAAACATTGTGAGGAAACCCACATTCCCGAGAAATTCATTTTCGGAGGTATGTGACCTAACCTGTATTGGGTTGGAAGGCCTTTGCGGGTAGGAGGGTCGGACAGGCAGTCGTTTCTGTAAAATACCGGACCTGTCAAATCTTCAGGTTAGGTAAGCGGACCCTGTGAAAAACGAGATAATGCTAAGGAGATGACGATATGAAAATATTATATGATATCAATGATACAGAACTAAAGGAAAACGGCGTTGAAAACGATTTAGTTGGAAATATCTCGGAAAAGGCACGTGTGTTGACAGAAATAATATTCTAAAGAAATACTGTTTTCTGTTGCACTATCATATTCTCAAAGAACTGAATAAAACACGCGCTGAATACACTAAAGCTAATGACAAGGGTAATATGCTTTGTGATGCAGTGAATAATCCACAAACAGGATAATTTTAAATCTTATTTTCTAATGGTTATGATTATGAAATTGTATAATGATGCGCAAATTACATCTGACAAAGATGTAACTGAATTGAAGTACGACGTTCACATCGCAGCGAGAGAAACGGACAAAGTAGTACAAAAGTTTTTAAAACAAAATATGTAAAGTAGTACAAATTAATGAAACGAATGGAGCTACAGTATGTGGAGCGACCATAACGATGCGTTCACTAGATAATGTTAACTGTTCAAATTAAGAATGACATGTAGAAGTTACACTATTTTTTGTCTATGTATCTTCTTGTGTTTATTACACCGAAGGGTCTATTTCCAAATGAAAATTGTAAAACAGGTTTTAATTAATATCTCAGCCTCCGTGGTCTAGTGATTAGAGTTAGGCTCACGATCTGGAGGTCCGGGTACGATTCTCGATGGGGACATTGTCGAAAAGACTTTTCAGGCTTGAATCACATGATTGTCTGAAAAAGTAAGATGATTTCGTACTTCGGAGGGCACGTTAAGCCGTTGGTCCCGGCTATTAGCCATAAAAACACCTCCACCAACCCGCAGTGGAGCAGCGTGGTGGAGTATGCTCCATACCCCCTCCGGTTGATTGAGGGGAGGCCTGTGCCTAGCATCGGGACGTATATAGGCTGTTTATGATTTATAATGAAGTAATATCTGCAACCTGCATCTCATTTATACAGTATCGAATACATAATGGTGTTGGTATACTATTACTCCCTCATAAATACGACATATAACACTGATAAAAGAGCCATAGTAAAATGTAGGAGTCGACGTAGAAACGCTGAAAACGCTAAAAGTGCATATATGAAGAATGAACGACCTTTGACACTTGCGTGGTTCTACACGCTCAACCTAATCAACGAAGCAGTGTCGACCAGCAAATTGTGCGCGTGCAATACATCGCGCATGTTACGTACGCGCTGTCGTTACACTATGTTTTCGTTACATTTCTAGAGAGGAAACTCTTTGTTCTATTTACAGTAGAGACTGCACGGGTATTTCGGTTGCAAAACGCTGAATAACTCGAAGACTCGTTTGAAAATTCGGAACTCGAATTTAGTAATACAATACAAAAATAGTAACTTAACATAACAAATACTTTATTGCACAAACTATACAAAACAAACGAGAAATAGAAAGAGTACAATAGTCGGCATTATTGCTAAGTAGCAATCTCTTCCAGGCAACCTTTAAGTATAGGAGATATTTAATATTGTATAACATAGCGGAATAGTGCAGCATAGGAATACTTGTACATATAAAAATAAAGTACATTTAAATAATACTACACATATAATTATAGCAAGACTTTTTTCAGAAGTGGTAAGTTAAGTTAAAGAAGTAGTTTTAAATTGTAAGCTTATCTTTAAAGCTACTATCACAAAGTCCTAATTACGAGGCAATGAATCATTCACGGTTATTAATACTTCGTCATAGACAGTGCCCGCGTGTACAAACAAAGATACGCCATCTCCATTGAGCGGTAAATCCCCCTTTTCAGTATTCCAACGCAACAAACAGAATAAGATTGCGCAGCATAAACTCTAACACGAAGATAGAATGCTAATAACGCTCCGTATTTTCCTAGTATCCTAGCAAAATACCAGAGATATTGCCAGTTGATATTAAATTCAAAAATTCAATATTTTGTCCTAAGAATAGCATGGTCAAACAACAATAACATTCTGATGATTCCGTATCATAAAAAGGTTATATTTACGACCAATTCTTGTGGAACCCTAGGTCCTTTGTTCCCTAAAGGACGGAGTAAAAAATATCGTTAGTTAAGTAGGCATTTATTTTTATAGGGCCATTGTGATAGTGACTTTATGTTGGCGATATCTTAGGGGACGTTGTAAGCTGTAATTACACTGGTGCTATTATGTCGGACGTCAAAATACTGTGAGAAGTTTCGAGGTCCCATGGCGTCAAACAGGCGTCGAATATCACAAATAATTATGCAACATCAAACCGGATTTATACTTTTCACCGGGAACGTCACTTTTGTTCTAGCCATAATAAATCTGAGTAATCCACCAAGACAGGCGAGATATTCAATTATTCTCTCTAGCACAACAGGGCAGCTCTTATTTCTAATGCAAAGCGAATTCTTTTTTCTGCCTTTCTTGGGCGAAGCTGTTTTCAAAAGCGTGCTCGAGTCATTTTTCATTGCAACGGTTTTTATGGAATTAAGTGCGAAAAAGGTAAAAACGGTAAACGTAAATAGAAAGACATCAAGCACGCCTTTGGTGAAAGTTATCGCAATCATAACCGCGGGTACAAGCGAACGCGCAAGTTCACACACAAATCTCCGTCTCGATACGTTTGTGGAATAACTTTTGTTGTTGTACGACAATGACTGATGTAGTTAGATACAGCATTATTTAGGCTTGCGCCCTGCAATAGGCCGCTAGCATACATTTTGACCGTTTAGGAAGTAAAATAGAAACGAGCAAAGACCAAGAGTCTATCGACGTTTCTGCCACCGTATAAGGAGTACTCTAGACTCTAGAGAGAAGCGGATAAGCAGGATTGATAGTCAAGTATGTAAAAAGCCTTTCAGTGGGGATAGGACGCGAATAGTGGAAATGCAATCTTGTCGAGATAGGAAGGTGCCACCGCGAGAGGATTGCTATCATGTACTATTTCGATTAGATTAGAATATCGATTTATACTATCAAATATGTAGACGTAACACGATAGATTTTTACTTGACACTGGATATCCGCCCACGTCTCGCCACGATCTCGTACAACGCTAAACAAGTGAAGATGTGATGTTTATTTGTTTTGTAACTATCATACTACTTATACATAACTTGCTTGAAGTAGCCTTTGCTTTAAAAATGTATATGTATGAATGCTTCAGACTTCCAATGTATAGGTGTAGATGTCTCAGCATTTTTGAATACACGAAACGAATATAAAAATATAATTGAAACCAAAATGGACGTGAGCATACAATAAAGAATAAAAGTATGCGAAGAGGAAGCGACTGAACAATGTTTATTGAACAAAAATTTCGTGTTAAGCAGAATATGTCCAAAGTCCAAACCCATAAAATAATAAATGCACGTCACAATGCGTAAATTCGTGTTTTGTCCAATAAAAAAGCGAATAAAATTAATAATGTCCTCTAATTTATTATAATAGAATCCTCTTACACAACAAACGAGATTTTATCATTGCGCGGTGGGTCAGTGACCCCGGCGAAACTTTACGCAATACGTTACGTTACGACACTTTGTGCCGAATTTAACGGGTTCACATTTAATTTGTATCAACAGACAACAGAGCAATGACCTCCAGAGGTCTGGTTTCAAATCAAACATTTTGCACAAATCCTTGAACTTAGAATTAGGAGCTAGAAGTTAGAAAACTCGTTACGCCGCGACTAAACCTAAATTAGACCGTTTTAATTACAGAACACCTTTCTTCTATTAGAATAATTCGACTATCAAAGGGATAGAATAACAAGATAATACTCCATTTAGGTAAACTTCGAATACGAATGCGTAAATATTCATCTTACGCTACTTGGTGGCCGCATTTTTTTCTGGCATTACTTATTGTTGATTAGCCTCGAATGCCAGTCACAATTTGTCGGGAGTTGAACCATAGAGCAAAACAGACTTCCGCGAGTTGACCCATTCCTTGTCCAAAAAAAAAAAAAACAAAGATGGCAAACTTTGTTAACAAACACCTTTTTCAAATGTTAGGGCCTGTCCACATCACCACGGCACGACGTCGTCGCCGTGGAACGGTGCGGTGCCGTGGCGCGGCACGTTGCCGTAACGTGGGAATTTACGTTGCCGTACCGTAAAAATGTACCTCACGACACCGCAAAGTTACACGTTGCCGTGCCTTGTAAACTTTCGGTACATTCTTCACCAAATAAATAACAGTCTCGTTGTAGATATGGACCGCACAAAACGTATTCTGCTTCTGTTGTGTGTGTAACTTTGCGGTGTCATGAGGTACATTTTTACGGTACGGCAACGTAAATTCCCACGTTACGGCAACGTGCCGCGCCACGGCACCGCACCGTTCCACGGCGACGACGTCGTGCCGTGGTGATGTGGACAGGCCCTTAGGCCTACACATTTTTTAGTGCCAATATTGTACGGGAATCGATTTCATCTCATTAAAATTCCAATTTTCTCCACAAGTATACCTAGCAAACATGTTGTACCATACATTTCTGCGAGTTTATTAGAGAGTCTCAAGGGTAATAGACCCATACAGAGTTGAGTGGACGGCGTAGGCCGGTTCTACTAGGCCGGTTAAACAAGACCTCTGACATCGCTGCCCTTCAAAAGACGTTGAGCCAAAATCTGGGATAGAATCCGTATGACAGGTGTCTATTTACACAAGTCGCGAAGTACGTGGGCGCGGCTTTCCAACGATATTCTTTGTTACGACCTGCAACCTTCCTTTTTGAGCTAATGTGCGCTTTAGTATACGTATTCGGCTTTTACTGTTTATATGATATTTCTTTTAAAGAGCTACTCCTAATGAGTGTACTTAATGCGTCGTCGAGAACCTTTGATGTCCTAGACTTGGGGCAAATATTGGCTGAGAAAATTAGACGGGCTCGTTAGACAAATTGGGGCATCGTAGAACCTTAGTGCCTCTAAAATAACACCGAAAAACCTTTTGTCGAGCATCGATATACTATTAGCTTTTAGTGACTTCCAGTACATTAATTAAGCAATTCTAGTAAACTTGAATGTCCTTTAAACAGGTCTAAAAGCGAAGGAGCTAACACAATACCTACGCCCCTTATTACCATTTTACAGCTTCCTCCTTTGAGCAAAAACATGTTTTCGAAGCAAGCTATCGCTTTAACATTTTTAGGATCACTTTAGCGATAGGAAACGACTAGTTGAATACACAAAATGCTAATTTTGTGTCTACTTTACGTTAGACGATAGCTTAGCATATCGATAACTAGGGTGACCTATATCGGGAAGTAACGACATAACGACACCAGTGGCTTTAAACTTCGTCTTGACTATAATAAAATGTTATTTTTCTCCAAACTTAGTATATTATACAAGTCTAATTTATGCAAGTATGTTTATATTTTTAAAGGGGTAAAAGCAGATTGGAAATTGTTAAAACTTCATTCAAAGGTACATCATTTTTCAAACAAAGCATACACCTGCACGCAAAATAACATTAATATTTATCGAAGCTACCTCCGAAAGCAATCAGAACAACCAAACGACTCCCTTTCACCGCGTATTTCGTCGAATGAAGCATTATTACATCGTCAATGTCTGACATAACGTCGATAATGTAGCGAAGAGCTTCGCTCTAATAGATAGTTTGTATTATTCATAATTGGTACCTCAGTAACGAGGTACATCCTGCTACGCTACAATTTTATCGAAAAACGTTTGTTTCATTGTAAAGTCACCAGCAAGGCTAATGGTTCTTGTTCCCCCGTGCATTGAGGGGTCCAAATTACAGTCAGCCTGCTAATAGCAATCACTCCTTCCTAGTTTCCAACTCGCATTTCTATCCATTATCATTTTATGTCTTCTAATCTTTCGACTTGACATTGTACAAGTTTCAACAATCGTGACTTCTGTAACTACCTTTTACAACTTTCTATTTTCAACGTACCGAAATAACAATACAGTTTAAAATTTCACGTTTGTATTTATAGAAAAAGAATCGAGTCCACGTGTCGTGTTAATTTGTTTTGAAAACGGACTCTTAATAAGTTGTACGAAGATAACGAAACGTGAGACCTGTTTCTAATGAGTTTTCTACTTTGTCATTATTTATAGACACTGTTAGAACATGATGCTTACCGTTTACAAATTAAGGCACCTTGGGCGCTTGTTGATTGCTTCGTTAAAATTGAAAGAGGAAAATAATTACGAGGTTATAATTTTCAATCAGCACCAACTGAACTCTGCATAGCGACGTGCATCAACGATAGAACTTGATCTAGAACATTCCATTTATCTATTGTTTATAAATTGCCCAGAGTAAGGTCGAGTAAACCTAGTTTCTCTAGTAACATTGGAATTGCGACGATTTGAATATGATTCACTTTACAAACTGACAACTGCGAGATGAATGTAAATCCGTTCCAAGGATAGGAAAATAACGAGTCTCGTTGTGCGGACGGATCCGTGGGCAAAAACTAGTCGTTGGCCTTGCACCGCGGGCAATGGAGCGTAGAAACAGTATTTGCAAACAGCAAAGCATTGCAATTACAATACACGTGACGTATCGAGATAACAATCTTAGCGTTCGTATCAGTCTGTCTGCCGCCGCTCCCCTACCATGCTAGCTCACTCACTATCACACCTCGGATACATCAAACCGCGTATCACACGTAGCATTAACAGCGTTTGTACCCTCCACTGCAATCTTGTGACTTATGACCTTGTCCGCATAATCATTTCCTAACGCCCAGTTCAACATGAATAAGTTTTAATGATAAATGATTGTTACTTTATTATCGTTCCACGTCGTTCCATAAACCAACTAAATGCGTCATGCAATGCTTTGATTATGTCACTTACATAGTCACAGCGTTTACACAACTATGTATGTTTTTAATATACCAAATTTTATACGTAAACGTAAGCGATCAGATGTAAGTTGCATCTAGTAGAGGTAGATATAACACAAGTTACTCAATAATGCTCGTCATCAATAGAATATAATATTACGTCGTTTGTAATTTATCGTCCGTTCATTTAGTTACGCTTGTATGAATTGTTCATAATGAAGGAACTACGGAGTGAGCATAAGTTACATACAGCAGTATTATCGTACATGATATATTGGTAGGACGGCGAACAATTGAAGATTCATTGGATGGATCCAAAAGGATCAAAGATTACGGGCAAAGGATATGACCCGAGTTGCGGCCCAAAGGATCGCTGTGTTTGGAAAACGCAATTATTCTGATTTGAATTAACTGAAACTCTTGCCTTTATCAAATTATATGTTCCAAGCCCTTTGAGAGGTCAGGAAGCAATTGAAATTCGGAATATGCTCTGGAGCGTATCGCGATTCGTCGTCATTTATAACGTAATGTCTTTCGATTAATTTTGCCCTAGCGAGGGTTTATTGGAATGTTGCGCTGAATACCTTGCATGTGTATACGGGGCAGTGAAACTTGGACTAAGTTGCACCAATTCCTACTAAATGGAACCGAATTCTCCGAAAAATTCCAAGCGATTGCCAAGTATAAAATGAAGCATCCAATCCATCGGTGTTATTTTTCGGTATCCTATTATAAACAGATAACCTAGTTTTAGTGACACGTAAATACGTAATCCTCCTGACGACACCAAGTCTACATTATGTAGGCACTCACAGCTGATGTCATAAACCTGACTAATCACTTTACCGAAACGCTGACAATTTTATAACAGCCTTATTTGCCGTTGGACAAAATTTAGATTGATTACACGCAAGCCAAGCTAATTTAGTGGCTCTTCCAGACTTGTTTATGTCTGCGGTTTCGCTTATATCAAAAGTTATCTATTCGTAAATTATATTTAGATTTTGTATTCCAAAACTTTTATGTAGAGGCGCCGAAAATGAGCTACCCAAAAAAATAATGGTCGGTAAGGAAGAACTACGGTACACAGTTGAGTCACAGTTTATTTACAATATAGCAATTTTATTCTAAAACACATCGTCCGAGAACACACAATTCTATTGACATTTCCTTCACATGTTCTTACACATGCTGCCGGTTTATCACGTGTAAATTAGCTAGAGAACACAACATACGACCGGATAAGTTATCAGTAATCGTTCTTTTTAAATACCAACGCACATATCTGTGATATATTGGGATATAGTACTCACGAAGCGAATTAATGAGGTTAGGTTACGTGTAGCTGAAGCAACTATACCGTTAACTAAAAGGCCGACATCCAGCTAAACCTAGCTCCGATTGGAAAATTACCCCACAAGCGCGGGCGCAGATCGCAACGCGCGGGAGTGATCATTATGTAAGTCCGTGTTGTACCTACTACATCTATCTGATATACACTCGCTCACCATGGTTTTACGAGAAAATGTGCATTTTGCGTCAACTATTATGGTCTACGGAAGACATAATCTGTGGATATTGATGATTTGCGACTTTGTGATTGAATATTATGTATCGCATTTTGCATTTATTTAAATTGCTTAATTTTGCAGATTTGGACCACCTTTTTATAATACCTTTATGATAAGAAGTCTCCCCTTTCTTTAGAGCGTTCGAAGCACAGCTATTGGTATTCAAAAAATGCTCTGCAGAAATTTCGGCAGAACTGGTTTTATTTTTTAATCTTTTGCTAATAATTTAACATTCTCAATGTCAAAGCTTCTAGTGTTGTTTTAAATTATACATTTATTTCGATGTCAAGGTGTTATATTGTAATTTGATTTGCACATTGATGTAAATTGGAACAGACGTTCCTAGTGCACTTTATTTGCACAACTTTTCAAAATTGTTTTGTTTTTAATTTGTCCTTATGAAAGCCGGAGCTGTACGTTAGCTGATGAAAGTTTTGTCTTTTTATAGCAATATCATTCATTAACTATTTACCTTTATAAAAAAAATGTATGTAAAATGTATGTAGTGCATGTAAAATTAAAAAAAAATATATGAATTATGTAACAAAATATTCAAATCAAATCATCCTAATTATTTTTCTATTTATTTATCGTAAAATTGTAATACTTATTTAACGCTATTCACATCTTAGGTTAGGTCATGGTCCCTTCATTCTGTGGTTAGGTTAGGTCAGGTTTCGAAAATCAATAAAAGGAAACAGTCTACGATTTCACCAGATTCCTATCGATTTATTTATGTCAATTCACATTGAAATATGCACATATTTATTGTTTCAGACCGTCTGTAGTGATGCAGCAATCATGGCGTCACTAGTCTACTGTATAGTCTGTGTACACATTACCTACCTACACAAACGGGTTTTTGCATTGAATCGACGATAATGTATACCTACTATTAATAGCTATTGCAATGATAGTAAAGCAGTATTGTTGCTTCTATTGAAGATTTTACTTTGTGTATGGGATTACAGGCGCGTTGTGTTTTCGAATTTTATTATGGTTTATTCCTGGCAGTGATTCCCTGGAAGAAATCGCATTAGAGCAATAAGGCCACCCGATTGTACTGTGTCCATGTGTTATATTAACGTTAAGTTGTGTACATTGTTTTGTCATAAAGTGGAAAGTCTTAAGTTTCATTTAACTTATAAGAAGCAATGGAAATGATAAGTAAATATGCATTGTTATTAAAATTCCCATGTAAATACAGTTAATCAGTAATATTTTTAGAACTGATAGCGAGAAATAAAACTAGTTTTATTACAAATATGGACAAGATAATACGTATTACTAAAAATAACGTAAATATTGTAACTAATGCATTATGTCTAATGTCTACTAGGCAGTATAGCTATAAGCTATCATCAAATTGGAGAAAATAATATGACAACAGTAGAAATGTTACGACTTGAATGCTATTAAGTTAATTCCATAATTCCCCATCAAATTACAAAGGGTACTGAGAACTCGCATAGCAGTCTAATTGGCTAAACTTGTAACTGCTTTTACGTGCAATACGCCAGACGCAACAATAGTTGTATGAGTGACTAATGCCCGCGATAACCTTAATAAAAAGCGACGAAAATAGAATGTCAGCAAGGGCAGGTAATGCTTATCGGCCGAAATTCCCAACGATAGCACCCTGCTGTTTTAAACCGCCGAGTTACTCGGGCGAGCGTGATAAACCAAGCGAGTTGCACCCGAAATAGAAGGGTGTGTTGATACTACGCAACTACTTTACAAAGAGCTCCCCTCCGCCCGCTGCCACGCCCCGCAACCCCCATCCGGCCCTAATTCTAACCTACAAATCCGCCCGGCGAGACTCGCGAACAAAACGTTACAGTTCTTCCAACGCCAGTCCGCCATTAAGCTGCCATGTTGGTTACTACAGTTCATAATCAGGGATTTCAAATACAGTGCTAATTCTGATGAAACTGCCGGGAATGATTACTGGAAGTTCGTTTCATAACTCAATTTGAAACACGAATTCTCTTTTTATTTCTCGTCGTGCTATGGAGATATTTGGCATGATGTATACGGTACCGAAGCCATTACCCGTCAATGGTTCCCGTACAAAGGGTAATCGATAGAGGGAACCGTCAAATTCACAAAGCATTTCAGTCCGCCGGCATCACTGAGGGCTGGACGTGAAAACGACAGCATATTCGGTCGACAGGCTATGCTAATGGACGGGTTGAAAAAGGAACGACATGAAAACATGTTTGAATTTTCCAGTTAATTCACGAATACGCATCAACCCAAAAATCCCGGCTACAGCGAACTCAACAATATTAGGCGTCCACTTTTCCTTTCGTTGAACATTTCCTTTTAGTCTTGAATTATTAGGGATGGGCTGGAATTGTTTCCTCTCCATTGATTCCAATTCCAACGAAATGAAAAAATGACGTCAGAGTAGGTATCTACTTTTATTTTCGTTACAAAAAACACTTCGAAAAATAAATGCGTCATTTCGTTCACATTTTCTGCTAATTCTGCAGTATCTCAAAGATCTTTTCTATTCTCAGTGAAAGCGGCACATATCAGTTGAATAATCTCTCTTGCGTTAGATAAAAACCTCTCTAGAGTATCGTTTATGCGCTCCTGCGTTTATAAGGTGTGTCCATCAATCACTCCGCGACTGGGTAGGTACGTAGGTACTTACTACCAGCCGAATTCTCCGGATCCTTCAAGGATGCCAAAATAGCGCAATATGAAAAATACTCCCCATATCACTGGCACGCTCTATATAATCCGTAAGGTAAGGTTATGACCAGTTGCCACACGCAGGGACGTAAAATACTGAATTATACGCGCAAGCCTCCCTTCGGAAAGAGGGGTTCGGTTAATAGACCACGCTAGGTTCATTGCGTCTTAACGTAGATTAAACATGCTTCCGAAAACAGTATCACTTCCCTTTTCCCAGGTTTTTTTTCCAAAAACTATGCCCGTAGATTAGAAATACTTATGGAAACAAGATGTGTTACTACCTACTCTAATAAAATTATCCTCCAGAGGTCAACGACCTCATGCTAAGCAAGAACCAATTTAGATTGAAAACTGATCGTGCGGTTGCATAGGTACCTACATCTTGCATCCGAGGCCGAGATCCGGCTAGCCTTTATAAAATAGCCTGCGTATGCTTATAGACTTCAAATCAAAGTCCAATGTCTATCGAAATATGGCAACACCTAGGTCGTCCACCCTGATCAATATGCTATTGTATTAGAATTACAAGACAATGATTGCTTGGCGTTACACTTATTGCAGACATAACTAATGAGTCACGATAAGCCTACTTTAAAACGAAAAACAAACTAATCCGGTAAAAGAAAAAACCCTTTTCGCACGAGAAAGGAAAGAGAAACCTCAGAATTTCGCCAGAAAAGGAACACTTTGCGCAAGTACAGCCCAAAATAGAAACCTTCTCGCCGAAAGTGGTGAAACCCTTGATACTTATGTGTTCATAAAATAAGTTAGTTACGGAAATTGTCTTTCTGTGGCTTCGCAATAAAACCCGTCAGGTCCAAAATGAGAACGAAATAAATGTTTTGATTCGCTATCAGAACGAAGTGCGTTACACGTGCGGTGTGTTTTATTGCCTCCGACTGCACCTAAATAGCGAAAACAATCTAAAATTGCTGTGTGAAACGAGAATAACTGCCTACTTAGTTACCGGTTCTGAATTTCTATTCAGTACGAGTAAATGCCTGTTGTCAGGAGCTAGTCACGTAGGCAGTGTTTCGTCTAGCGAAGTAGCGACCTATCCAACTATCTATGTACGTCTATGTATCGCCCGGTTGAGTGGAGGAAGATGAGGCGATCCCCTGTGACGTAACGCGGAGCCCTGCCGGCCGGGGCTGCCAAATGGGTTACAAGTGAGTCGCCCCGCCCGCGCGTTGCATGCACTCTTCCCTACGCGCTGCCAAGGTCGCAGCGCCACGCGTATCTCATGCCGCTACCACTATTAACACTTACGCTATCACTCACCTGTTCTTTTCCAACTCGTTATGAGTCGTCCTGGAACAAAAAGCAGAACATGTAACCACTGTTCGTCACGCACTAACCACGTATTCACTGCACTTCACTCGCCCGGTATCGGCACTCCGGTACTGGCACTCTACTCACCTACTGCCCTGCGATTTCTTGGTCTTGGGCCGCCTGCCTCCAGCCCGGCCCTCGTCGTACACCGGCAAACTCGACGCGTACCCGTGCTCAGCCTCTGCAACAAACAACACTGCCATTCCGTCAAAATCAGCTGATTATGGCACGGCAAAAATAGACGGGAGCCATGTTGACGTGTGCGTATAGTGCACTCGATTGACAATTCAAACAAAGAAAATCCAATTCACCTCTATCGCGCCTTTCGATGTATTCAGCGGCTTGGATCAGAGCAGCAATACTCATATTTAATGTATCCCGGGTTTGCACAGGTATCACAAACGACACACGACTTTATTCGATTAAAACTATAAATAAAAAGTATGTTTGCCCGCTTCGAAGTTCACGACTGCGTTTACCGATGTCAAAAACACACTAGTGAGTTTGGGACGCGCGGCCGTCGAGCGCGCTTCGTGATTTGTCGGCGGCGCTCGGCTGGAGTCGGGCGGCCAATCGCGGCGCGCCAATGTTGACAATAAAATACCTGGGTCAATCACGTGAACTTTGTGTTTCCAAACAAAACATTTTTTTTCTATGCGCTCTTTTGTAGTGGAGCAGTGGGATATTGAACAAGTTTCTATTTTTTTAATTCGTACATGCATACTGGCCCGCGATCAACGAGTTATGCACTACCAACTTCTAAAATAAATTGATTTAGTTCTAAACTTTTTAAATAAGTATTAAACTTTCTTTAAAACTTTTTAAAACAAGTAGATAAACAACTCAAACTTTCGATAGCAATATTATAGTTACGAATTAAAAGTTACAATAATTTTAGAAAATATTTGTTGTGCTACTTTACTTCATAAATCTAATAAAATTCTCATTGGATCGTAAAAATACAAAAGTTTTGTAGAAAAAGAAACAGACAACGTAAAATATGTAGGCATTAGAAAATCCAATAAAAGAAGTGAACTACATTTGGGAAACACTTTTAATATTCAATATCCTTAAGCACGTTTTTAACGTATCGTTGAGTATTCTTAACATATGGATTCTTGCGAACATCACTGGTAGAAGATGCGTTCTTGGTTCCTGAAAAGAAAAAATCATAATGACTTTCCAGGCTTCGTTTTCCCCAAAAACAATATAGATGGCGCTGTCCAGACTAAACGTGATTATTACCTATTTTTTGGGGGAACATAGCCTGGAAAGACCGTGATTGGAAAATGAAATAAAACTACCTGCTAATACCTACCTGCCTACCTAAAATTCGGAAAATTTATATGTATTAAACTTTTTCTAATAATTTATCACTTATGATTTATCATCATGTTTTGTCGTGATAAATTAATGACGAATTTTCCAGACTATGTTCCTCAAAAGCAATGTAGATGGCGCTGTACAGATTTTCCTTCAATTAACCTTCTAATTTCATGGATAACAAACATATCCATCTTGTATCTTTGTTTTTGGGGTATAAATGATGACCATTTTTATTACGCCCAGGCACAATTACATTTTCCACCCATTATTATTCTGATCAAAATAAACAAAAGCAATATAGGTAGTAAGTAGCAACATAATTCTGTAAATAATGTAATCCAAATATCAAGCAACAATATGCTTTTGCCATTAACATTGTATTTTGGAATAATTATGTAACTGAGTAAAGAGAAAATAATACGAATGAGTCCATATTAAAAGAGCTCAAGATCACGACGCGGCTGTCCTCAATATGCCGGAATCGTGCCCTAAGCTTCTTCGGACATATTATGCGGTCTCCCAAGCACAGTCTGGAGAAGCAGATCATCGTTGGGCAAGTGGATGGCAAACGTGCGCGAGGAAGGGCGCCTACGAGGTGGTCTGACATCGTGAAGAAGACGGTGGGCGGCAGCATACAGAGG
The DNA here is from genome assembly GCF_024362695.1 of Pectinophora gossypiella. NCBI lineage: Eukaryota > Metazoa > Arthropoda > Insecta > Lepidoptera > Gelechiidae > Pectinophora > Pectinophora gossypiella. The sequence goes on along the minus strand of NC_065415.1, from coordinate 2,002,151 downwards.
GCGGTCCACGCAGCATATAGCCGTACCGAGTGGAAAACCATAACCTGTGGTCGCGATCCTCAGCAGTGAGGGAACGACGAAGAAGAGAAGTAGAGAAAATAGTTAATTAATTATGTTAAAGTTTTACAACGCCATCTATATTGTTTTTGGTAAACTTGGCCTGGAAAGTCTCATAATCTAATACAAAAAACATTGGTTCGTCTTCAACTGTTATGTGTATAATTTACCAACTGCAATACGGACTGTTAGTGTTAATGTGTGTATTCTAATAATATAGGTACCTACTCGATATTTTTGTACTTATGATTCACTTTACTTCTTTAACTTTTTTCATATCATCACGTTAATCCACTTGCGGAGTTGGCATAGAAATATATTAAGAAATAATTTGAACCATGATATTTTAGAAGCGTTGTTATTGTGCTTTAGAATACCGTTATGTCGATCAAATTGTATTACATCTCTGCCTACCCCTTCGGGGATAAAGACGTGATGCTATGCTACGTTAGTTTAGATATTAATACAAAAAAATATCCCTTTCCTTCCCTTACGCGAAAATCCGAGTATAAAATTAAAAAGATTACTTTTTTAAGTGGATTAAACACACTTTTCCACTGTTTTTACGTGGGGCACCCTTTTCATGTTGATCAAGTGAAAAGGATATTTAATTGATTGCCTCAACTGAGCGCACAGTCGAGAAAGGTTGGACAATACAATACAGAGAGGTTAGGCCACATCAAGGCAATTCACCTAAAAAAGCAATATTGCTATTCGTCATTTGTTCGCGTTGCGCACTTTATTTTATATGCGCAAATGTCAAATTGCATCATTGCTTTTTTGGATGAATTGCTTCGATGTTGCCTTTTTAACCTCCAGGTCTTAATCTTCATCCTTCTTCCCATTTCTTTGAACTTACCGTCAATATCCTAACCTTCCTGTAGTACTGACTGAACACTCTGACCATTGAACTCAGAAAACTGCAGACATGGTGAGGTCTAAACTCACAGCTTCTGTCACTTACTTCCACACAATTGCTCAGCAAAGATGGAAGACCAAGTATGTAGTTAAATACTAAGGTCCATTCGTCCTGAAATATAAATTGGCTGATAAATTTTGTGGGTTTGATATTTTGTATAATGTACTAATTTATGTGAACTACAAAATGATAGGAACTACAGTTGATCCATTTTTTACAGATTTTTCACTATGAACATCCTTCATTGCGATCGATTACGAAGTTATGGTTTAATTACATCTTTTTAAGCCTAAAGACCTCCACTAACATGCAGTTGAGCAACGTTGTGGAATATGCTCTATACTTCCTCTGGCTTTAAGTTTGTTAATAAAAAAAACATAGTAGAATCAAAACTTTAATGAGTAAAAAGTATTATGAATTGCAAAAATGTATTACCAATTTAAAAAAAAAAGTTCCTATGTAAATGCTTTTACAGTTTTTAACACTAGTGTTTAAAAAATATAATTAAAACTACAAAATAAATGTAAAATGAATAAATTACCTCTTGTGTGAGTAAGCTAAAGTCTATGCTTTCAAAATCTGACAATGGTGGGTAGATTCCTTCATCAACTTTGTCATTATAAGTCTTTATAATGGTTTCCAGTCTGGCACAGTTGTATAAGATAAATGCTGCACCTGTGAAAGAAAAAAAATGTGTATCATTACTCAAAAACATTCAGATTATTGGTGAATTAACTCTTGTCCAGTTTAACATGTTCCTTTCTGATATGCATCATACTCTAAAATATTTCATTATGGTCGCCAAAAGCCTCTCCTTTCTCTTTCTAACAATCTCTGTCGTGGACGTAGTTCTGCCAGGTGTTCCGGAAGGCTCTAAAGCTTGGAAGCTTATTCTATACTTTCCATTTAATGTAATATAAAATTACCTTTACTAGATCCAGATGCAGAGTGATCAAAGTTTATCTTTACGGCACTACTGGGTTTCGTCTGTAGCAATTCAAAGACCACAGCAGACTCTCCCAGATGTGCAATGAACTCTTTCCATTTGGTATCTGTCGACACTCTTACTCCGTATTTGTGCTGTGCTATCAATGTCATCTCATTCTGTCGAAGCCTGGAATTTCAGAAATATAATATTATTATATTATTAGGAAGTATTTACTGAATTATGAATCCAAAGTTTGACATTCTGAAAGTGATTGCCATACAACAGTTGATGATTCTGATCATATTTTTTTACATCAATTTTATTTTTAAATGGATAGCCAAAGTGCCTTTGTTTACCAGGATGTCAGAACTCCACAAGTACTTGGGAATTCCAACCATAATGGAAGAAATAAAGAACGAAAAGGCCAAATATCGAGTGAGACTAGAGAACCATGTCAACTCACTTGCTACTCAACTCCTACATGGTGGTAACACCAGAAGCAGACTCAAGAGAAGGAACATTCTATTGACATAGAGGACAGAAGCAGGGGCCATGTAATCACAGGATTATAAACGCCCACATAAGTATGTACATTCTAAAACACCTGCTTATCTGCTGGCTTGAGCCACTCTTGGTGTTTATGCCAGCCTCATAGTTGACAGGGTTTAATGATGATCAAATCATCACTTTACAAAAAAACACCATTACAGCACTACACCATGCTGTTCAGGGATTTTTATACCTAAGACTGATCATATACAAATTAATACTTATAGAACAATGGTAATGTTTACTTACTTTATAAAATTATCTGCTGTCACTGCACATTCTTTAACACCAGTTTTTGAATTCAATACTGTTCCACAAAGTATCATCTGTCCATCATCACTTCTACTGGTTGATTTCGAGCTAACAACTATACTTGGCGCCTTTTCACCACACTCCTCACTTAATGTGTATAAATTTTGTATTGATTTCGTAAGATGTTTCAAACGCAAAGATGTTATACATTTTGTGTCCTCACAAAGTGGGTCTAATTGCACTTTTGATGTTCCTTCGTCTATTTTCTGTGATATCAAATATTTATTCTTCAATCCATCTGTCAAACCTACGCGTATAGCTATCGGCCGTACTAAAAACAAATGAATCCGATCATTCACTTCCTTCACATTTTTCACTTTTAGTACCCACTTTTGCGATTCTTCCACCAAAACTTCGGGTTTTTTTCCAATGCTCTTCAACAAATTGTTATCACACTCATTTGTAACACGTGTTGAGTTCAAAACACCACGCCAAGACTTCAACGTGTTTGGAAAACTAAAGTCACCTAACACTTGAAGATGCTCCGAATGCTTTTTCACTAATAAATCTCTCTTGATTCGGTTTTCATTTGTTATAAACTCAAAAACTTTGCCAGAGAATATTTCTAACGCATTTTCTAGCATTTTTGTATTTTATTTACGTACGAAAATTCGCAATCACAGCTGAACTCAGAAGACAGCTGGCACTTTGACAAATTTGGCTGTCAATAAACTGTCAAAATTGTCTATGGACATGGCTGTTCGTTTTAAGGTATAACTCACTTTCTTATTATTTTTCGAAGTATTTGAACAAGTGTCGACCGTACCATTAAACCGTAGTCAGATGAAAAATATAAGAATTCAAAATTAGTTAAATAGTGGCCCCGATTCCTGCAGACACCGCCTAATTTTATTTTAGGTTATATCCGTCATTTTCGTATCCGTCGAAAAGGAAAGGGACGGATGATTCACAGCTCTTAATTTTAGGAAGAATGAGTAAATTAATGTGTCGGGTTATTGACTGACGTAAAATTTTTAGACGGTTGGTTTAGATTTGTGCTTAAAATTGACGTGTGTTCCATAAATTTTATGCTTGTCGATTACCCGTCCCTTTCCTTTTCGGCGGATAAGAAAAGGACAGATATAACTTAAAATAAAATTAGATGGTATTTACAGGAATTAGCACCAGTATTATCGAATTTCTGAAAACTAATACAGCGTCATTCAATACATTCAAGGAAAAAATATCAAAGAATCAAATTGAAACGAATAGGTCTTCCCATAACCATTTTTGTTTTTTTTTTTTTTTTGAACAACCCACTTTTGGTTAGTAAGTTAGTAATTTGGTTATGGAAAAGGAGGATCACGCACGAATGAATGCTTTAAATTCATTGAAATAAAATGATAATTATAAAAACACTATATTTTTTAATGTTTTACATTTTACCCAATATTGCGCAAAACCGTGACAAAACCCCAATTTCCTAAACGTAAATTGGCCAACGTTGGTGTGACGTTGACGTTTCATTTTAGTCGCGGTTGTTTTCTTTCAATGTCAAAATCGGTCTTCGGTCGGTCGGATAAATGTAGCCGTTTGCTGTAATTATTTCTAAAACTTGTCTGAATTAGCCGCATTTAATAACTTATATTATGTGATAAAATCGAAATGGCTATTTATAATTGCATCAAAAGTGTGATACTTATCGGAGTAACGTGGCAATTCATCATCGTGTCTGCACACGATCATCTGCTCGAAGGTATTTATTGTGGAAAGGAAAATTGTTATAATGTCCTGGGAGTCACGAGAGAAGCTACAAAAAATGAAATTGGCAAGAGCTACAGAGCCCTTGCGAAAAAATACCATCCTGACTTACACCGGACTCCCGAAACCAAGAAGGAGGCCGAAGAAAAGTTTAAGCAAATAGCGACAGCTTACGAGATCCTCAGAGACGAGGAGGAGAGATCTGACTATGATTACATGTTGGATAACCCACAAGAATACTATGCTCATTACTACAGATACTACCGGCGGCGTATGGCTCCGAAAGTCGACGTTCGTATCGTTATAGCTGTGACCATTTCTATCATATCTATAATACAATACTACAGTTCTTGGTCCAAGTATGACACTGCCATAAAATACTTCATGACTATACCCAAATACCGGAATAAAGCGCTTGAAATTGCAAAAGAAGAAATGAAAGATTTGCACTCTAAAAAAGGAGGCAGAAAAAGTAAAGCTGAAATAAAAGAGGAACAAGACCGCATAATAAGGAGAGTGATAGAGGAAAATATGGACATAAAAGGGGCTTACGCGAAGCCTGAAGTAACAGATATACTCTGGGTACAATTAATTATTTTACCATATACAATTGCATATTATATTTACTGGTATCTTAGGTGGTTTTGGAAATTTACGATTTTGAAACAACCTTTTGGTGAAGATGAAAAATTATATTTAATTAGGAAATATATGAAATTGGGTCAGCATCAATTTAATGCATTAGAGGACAGTGAAAAGCAAGAATATTTAGAGGAAGAACTATGGATCAAAGAAAATTTTATAGTTTGGAAGGAAATAAAAGATGAAGAGGCCAAAAAGGCTTTAGCAGAAAATAATAAATACAAACAGTACAGAAGGTATATAAAAAATCATGGTGTAGGAAGGATGACCTTTGATGACTCTTGATAAATTCCAATTTTTTTATTTTGACTCCTGATAATATAAGAAGAATGTGATTTATTTATTTTACAACTTAATAAAAACAGAAAGATCGACTTTGACCAAAACTTCTAACTTTGGTTTTCCTTTATAATTTTAATTGTTGATTCTTCATCAAATGCACCAAAAATCATCATATAATAAAAGAAAGTTTTACACAAGATGTTACTTTATTTCTCTTTATGTCTATCATCAACATATATTATACTACATTGATTCGTTATAGCTAATCATATCATCAATAGTCATCATACATTCATAATTTACAGTCATCACATGTGGCAATTCTTAAGGCATTCTAATCAACACACCAGGTGCTTTATACAACATTCAAGGCAAGTAGGTCCGTATGCAATCTTATTTGTCTTGAATAGCAAAACAATTATATTTACAAAGACAAATTGGATAATATACAAGCATATACATTTTAAATGGCACATTACAAAAAAAAATTGCACCTTAGAATGTTTTTTTTAAAGTTTCATACTTCAACATCACCGTTAAAACTTAAATGAAACTCAATGTTAATGCTCATAAATGTGCATAATAATTAGTAATATCATAATATTAAGCAATATTCTTGATTAACAAGACAAATCAAATTGTTACGGAACTTTTATTAAAAAATACTTTTTGAGATCCTTAATTACAACTTATGTGTCGAGCACATGGAAAATAAAATTATTTGGATAGTGATATAAATATGCAATTTTTGTTGCATTGGCAGTGCATTGTTCTTTACGTCAATTCTATTCATGCATGCATCAACTGGATCATACAATTTTGATATTCATACAAAAAATAGGGCACCCTCATATCATGTCAATATCAAATATTTCTATGTGAAATAAACATCTGTAATTTATATAGGAAGAGATTAACAATTTATAGTTTGTGCTTGAATATAGGGAACATTGTGTTTCAGGATATCTAAACGAGGCATAGAAAAATAACTTGTGCAATAATTTAATTGGGCTTACATAACTATTATTCCTTAATAATCCGCCCATTTCGTGAGAGAGGAGTACAGTTATTTTCCTATACATTTACTTAGGTATTTATTCATTGTTTTCAAATATTGTTACAATAATAATTATTATTACTCTATTTTCTTTAATTATAATTCTATTTCAGTTTAATGCTATTTTGTTCCAGTAATAACTATTATTACAGTAGGATAATTACTTTTCATCAAGAAATGTGACGTAATATTATTTTTTAAACATTCTGCGGGTCTGCACGAGAACCGCGCCGCGCGGTGCACGTTATATCGAGGGCTTCGACCATTAGACGCGGCGAATGCTATCTACGTAGACAGACATTGTACAGGTATTGACCGGAGTCCTCGATATAATACGAAACGCGCGGGGCGCGATAGCCGTGCCGTGCAGGCTGGATAGGTTTTTCTGTTCTGTGATGCTACACAAAGAATAAAAGCTTTCTGACGCGCTACACAGACATTAAAATTGAGACCATTTTTGTACATACAGTTCCCTATCATTTTACAACAATTTTGTCTATCATTAGCACATCAACTTTCATTTACAGGGAATGTATTGAAACATACCAGGTTTTCGAACAGTCCAAGCTGAAATTAAAAAATAAACTTTTTATATCTAACGAATTCTACTTTTATACAAAAGCTTATAAAGCTCCATCAAAAACCTGGTTGTTTCAAATATTTAGACATTTGATTGGGACAACATTATTGTAATAAATGGTGCTGATTCCAGTACACACCATAAGTTTATTTTAAGTTATACCTGTCGTTTTCTTATCTGCCGAAAAAGAAAGGGACAGGTAATCGATAGGTATAAAAATGGAACCCATGTCAATTTTAGACAGATATTTAAAAAACACTCCCAAAATGTTTTATTGGTCAATAACCCGACAGAGTTAAGTTGTCTGTTTTATTCCTCCGCGTTATTCATTCATGCATTCATTCATTTAAAATTAACAGTTGTCAATCATCCGTCCCTTTCCTTTTCGGCGGATAAGAAAATGACAGGTATAACTAAAATAAAATTAGGAGGTGTCTGCAGGAATCGGGGCCATCGTCTATCTATATTTTAATATCTATCTATCTATCTACATCATAGTATACATAAAATACTTATGCTTCTAGTCTTTTTTAAACCGCGAGGGAAGTTCTGTAGTAGTTTAAAACACCTGGGGCCTGTTTAATAAAACTTACAATTGTAAATTACAATGACAATTTGATGTACATTGCGGAGTTTGTGATCACAAATATTTTACAGTTTCATATTAGCTACGTAATGAACACCAAATTGTCGTTGTAAATTACAGTTGTAAGTTTTATTAAACAGGCCCCAGATAATGCTTTTCAAATCACTCTGGCGACTGAAATGTTACTATCCAGTCAGATTGTAAGTATCAATTCCTTTTAAACATTCGCGTTCGCTTTAAAGCTATTTTGCTATCCATATAAAATATTGAAATTCTAGTGATAAGAGTTTCATCAGAGTAGATAGTTAAGTATTCTATGAAATACTATTATTTAGCATATCGACATCTATCTTTATGTATCGCTTCAGTGAATTCTGCAACTGTGTTACTGAACTGTTCAATAGTCGACCCACTTTCGTGTGACAATCACTATTGACAAACTTTTTTTCTTAATGATTTCCGTCGCCGTTTTGAGAACGAAATCAACTCGTTTTGCATGACGTAACCGAGAATCTTTGTTGTAAACGAGGGACACGTTCCCCAAATGAAAGAGATAGAGTTAGTTTTAGTGAAAATGAAGTTCAAATTAAATTGGTGGTTGCCATTATCGGCACCATATCCTTGCATTGAGCCTTTGTTCAACGCACACACAATGCTGTTTATCGATGGAGACTTTAGCTTCTGAAAAATACTAGAATTATACACATTCAACATAGAAGGAAACAAGGGTTCGCAGTCAAATCATGCGCAATTAAATCTCACCACTGACAGTAAAAAGAAAAAAAAATGTAAACTTCATAAAATCCAAGTATTTCTTTATCAATAACATTTTATCTATCGTCACGTGAATGGTGCTGATTCCTGTATACACCATCTAAGTTTATTTTAAGTTATACCTGTCATTTTCTTATCCGTCGAAAAAGAAAGCGACGGGTAATCAACAGGCACAAAATTTTATATAGGCCAAAAACCCGACAAAATTAAGTTGACATGATGTATATTTTATTCGCCTGCGTTATTCATTATTACAAAATTAACAGTCACTCTCAATCATCCGTCCCTTTCCTTTTCGGCAGATAAGAAAATGACGGGTATACCTTAAAATAAAATTAGGATGTGTTTGCAGGAATCGGAGCCGTTAAGAAGGTACGTAGGTACATTTACTTATTTTATTATTATATTACACAGTACCAAAGCCAACTTTAAACTTGCCCGCGAAAAAATCCAGAGTATAAAATTTACAGAGCATAATAGCATCTCTAAGGAGATTCGTATGAAATTATAAAACTGGAAATATAATGAGAGAACTTTCCAGGCTACATTCACCAAAATCAATATAGATGGGGTTGTACAGCTTTAACGTGATAATCACCTATTTTCTCATTACTCGGGTACAGTCATGAGCAATATAATGTACCCACTTTAGGACTCTGTCGCACTAACATATTTGACATTTAGTGAGACTTACAGTTCAATTTGTCAAAAAAGTTAATGTGACATGGTACCAAAGTGTATACATATTAATGCTCGTGACCGTACCTACATAATTATTCCAAAATACAATGTAATGGTAGAAGCATAATAAATAAAAATAATTGTTGCTTCATATTTGTAACACATTCTGTATAGAATTTATGTTGCTATCTATATTGCTTCACTTTATTTTGATCAGAATAATAATGGGTGGATGATGTGTTGTGCTTGGGTGTAATAACAAGGGTCATCAACCAAAAACAAAGATAAAAGATGGATATGTCTGTTATCCATGAAATTAGAAGGTTACAACACAGAACACGTTCAGCTGCTTCTCTTCCCGGGCATGTCGTAAAAACCGACAGAGGGATTGTGTCCTCTAACATGATGGACTAATGTTATGGGCGATAGGCTGATCCCTTATCACCATAAGGTTCATCATATCCATCTTTGGACTTCGTATCAACAGTGGCTGCAAGTCGTCTTTGATTACTTGTGGCTCTGCCCACCCCATTAGGGATTACGGGCGTGAGTTTATGTATGTATGTAGAAGGTTAAACGAAGGAAAATCTGTACAGCGCCATCTATATTGTTTTAGTGGAATGTAGCTTGGAATGTCCCTTATTCCACTTGGATATGTTAAACGACAACCAGATTTATTTCGCGGTACAATCTCAATTCCTTGCCAAACGAAACATTACTACATCACAATAAATCACTTTAACCTCGTATCGATTCAGTAGCGATCAGTTTAAAGAAGGAAATATTCTTCTTTTTAGTCTCTTCTAAAAAATCGCGTTAGGCTCACGATCTGCAGGTCCGGGTTCGATTCCCGATGGGGACATTGTCGAAATCACTATGTGAGACTGTCCTTTGTTTGGTAAGTAAGGTACTTTTCAGGCTTGAATCACCTGATTATCCAAAAAAGTAAGATGATTCCGTGCTTCGGAGGGCACGTTAAGCCGTTGGTCCCGGCTATTAGCCGGAATAACACCTCTACCAACCCGCAGTGGAGCAGCGTGGTGGAGTATGCTCCATACCCCCTCCGGTGTATCTCATTGCTCGGTGTATATACTAATTATTCAAAAATATGATGTAATAGCATAGCAGAGGCATATATAAAAATAATTGTTGCTTATATTTGGATCAGATACGTATAGAATTATGTTGCTACCTATATTGCTTCACTTTATTTTGATCAGAATAATAATGGGTGGAAAATGTTATTGTGCCTGGGTGTAATAAAAAAAGTCATCATTTATACCCAAAAACAAAGATAAAAGATGCATACTATGTCTGTTATGCATGAAATATGAAGGTTAAACGAAGGAACATCTGTACAGAGCCATCTATATTGTTTTTGTGAAATATAGCCTGGAAAGTTCCTTGTTTAACATTTAATCACGCATCGACCCATTAAAAATAATATAGCATTTAGTTATTTCTTTCTCATACATTCGCTTTAAACAAATCGACACTGAATCAACATTTTATATTTCTTTTCTCACGTTAACAACTGTAACATAGCCCGCCATTTTAAACTTTATATTAACACCGAGTATTACACATATCACTTTATGATTATAACGTCATAAATGTCACTTCACACCGAGCGAAGTGTTAAAATTTCGTCGTCTGCATGTGGAGCGAGGTAAGGGTCCGTGCACGCTAGCGTTTGCTGCGTCTCAACCGCCGCGGCCGCACCGCCACATGCAGCGCGCGTCCTCACACGGGCGTCTCGTGGTCCGTTTCCTCTATCCGCCCGAGACGCCACGCGTTTGGATCCGATGCTATAGTTGAAAAATACCCATTAGATTGGAGGAAATATAAAGAGGAACATGTTAGGTTTGGGTTAGATTAGATTACCACCTTAGAGTCGTAAGACCGAATGTCCCTTTTAAAATCCAAATCCGATTGTTTAAATATTGTATCTGGATATCTCGGAATTTCAAGGTTAAGGAAGAGCTTTAATTTATTTCCCATTCCAGTACAATTTAGGAGGTAACAGCGGGCTCAGCACCGTAAGCGTGAGACTCTTTCTCGCCTCGACATACGTCACCCGTCACTCTCTCACAGTACTGCACAGAAAGAGACTGCACAGGTGATCTCTGTCGCGGCGAGATAGAGTCGCGTGCTTACGGTGCTAAGCCTGCTGAGCTATTGAAAAGGCACACCGCAAAATAAACAACTCTTTAGTAATTCCCTGAAATAATTGGGAATTAACCTACACACCCTGTTTAAGCACAAATAAGCCCCTCACACTCACAAAAATAAACTTGTGATCTTGAAACATGCGTGGCCAGATTATCTTTTTTACTTTACAAATGTTAATATTTAATGTTATATCTGTGAATGTGTTTCCTAATTGGTTAGAACACTGAGTGAACGTGATAATTATACATTTAACACCCTTAGTAAATACACAAATTGCATCGAGTGAAACATAAACAACAGAACACAAAAAGGTGCGGAGTGGATTTTAAAACAAAATAATAAAAACAAAAAATTACCTTTCCAACTGTCGATCTGGAACACGCTTAAGGATTTGGGACTTAAGGATAGGAAACTAGGATTATAAAGCTCATAAATATATTCTTAACACTAAATGTACTTATTATAGAAAAGGTAACAACTACTTTAAAGCATTATATTATTTCTAGTTAATAATAATTGTAATTATAAATGTTCATCACATGCAAATAACATTCTAAATTAATAGTAATTATTAGCACAAGACTAGGACGGTAAATACACATCTACACAAGCATATAAGTACAATATACAGGAGGGTTAAAAAGCCACATCGAAGCAATTCATCTAAAAAAGCAATATTGCATTTTGACATTTGCGCATATAAAAGTAAGTGCGCAATGCACACAAATGTGAAATAGCAATATTGTATTTTTAGATGAATTGCTTCGATGTGGCATTTTTAACCCCCCAGGTATGTAGATCACATCAGTTGTTAATATTTATTATAATAATAATATAAATGAACACACCGCTATAGTTTTTTAGATTTGATCGACAATGGAAGCAACGGATTTGGAATATTCGAACGAATTCATTGCTCGAATTTTCTATCAGACATTTCATTATCGAAGTAGTCGAGAAACTAATTTATACTATAGTTGTCATGTATAGTTGTTTGAATACTATTATTAAATAATTGAGTGTCCCATACGTATGGGATCCAGATAGTAAGTACTAAATTAACTGAGTATTACTTAACAGTAAAATAAAAGAAACGTCAAATTTAACTACAAAAAATGAATCCAAATCCGTCAAAATTGATCGCTTGAGACGTACACCACAATAATAATTAGGTACATATAATACTATGTTTGCATGACTAAATATAAGATAAATACGAAATATGCAGCAGGGTGACATTTAAAAAAAATATACAGGTGTTAAATATAAAAATATAAGTAATACCGAGAGCGATGTTTCAGGCCATGATTTTGAGTTGATATCAAGTGAAATTTCCTGTCGAAAAATTAATGAACATTTTAGTTTTTTTTTTATTAATATCAGTTCCATACTTGTGACGGAAAATTCCGGTTGACATTTCAGAATCATGGCCTGAATCATCCCTCAAAGTTTTAATTACGATGTCACTAACACTCTGAATACTGGTCAAAATAATGAATGATCAAGAATTTTCTTATCACAGCACCCATCCGTGCTTAGGAAAACTCACGTCTCATCCTGTCCGAACAGACTAATCCTTCCGATTCTAACATTGGTGCTGATTGGGACAACCACCAACACAGTTTTAGCTAAATTGACAGGACTAAAACTAGCTCCAACTCTATCTTGCACGCACTGTTAGTGAAGGACGGCAATAATTCGGTCGTGTACTAAATGCAAGATAAATTATGAAATATCACGTTAAATCTGTACAGCTTCATCTATATTAGCGAGTATTTAATTTCATTATTTAATTTTGTAAGTAGACCTAACTCTCTTTTGATTTAATTAAGTTCTATATGGAAGCTTATGATTGGCCTCATTCTAGCTTATGTTTGTACGTATTTATTTAAGATTCCGTGCTGTTAGCTTACCTCAAGAAATAAATAAAAAAAATATTGTTTTTTGACAACTTTTAAGTCTCTCATTACAATTTGACAACTTTTAGGTTTAATGCCGTCCTTCACTTACAATAAGTACAAGAAAGAGACAGAGTTTCATATCCTGCCAAAGTAAATTAAAACTAAGTTGATAGTTGCCCGAATCAGGACCAATGTCTGAATTGGACGGGATTTGACTGTTCAGGGGGCATAAAAAGGCCACATTGTTGCAGTTCATTTATGAAAGCAATAACATTTGTTTGCATTGCGCACTTACTTTTACATGCGCAAATGTAAAATTGCGATATTGCTTTTTAGATAAATTGCTTCGATGTGGCCTTTTTAAGCCCCCACGCGGGATGAGATATAAGTTTTTAATGAGAATTGGAAATAATTGAATTAATTGTTTTTAGTAGTAAAATGGAATATTTTGAATCATCATTCAAAATAAAATGTCACGCCTTACTCAAATTAACAATAATAGACACAACAAATATTAAGTGGTTACTATAATGATTGCATGAGAATGATATTAATATCATAAAATGGATATAGCATGAGAGGAATGGGGAGAAAATATATCGGCAGCGCGGATAGATAAAGGTAGAAAATAACTAGATTTACAACTGTAAAAATGACTTCACTAGGAATTTATATGTCAAATTATCAATGTTACTAATTCCAGAACACACCATCTAAATTTATTTTGAGTTATACCTGTCATTTTCCGCGTTGTCCGCCGAAAAGGAAAGGGACGGATAATGGACAAGCATAACATTTATGGAACAGACGTCAATTTTAGGCAGAAATTCAATAACCCTCTCAAAATTAAGTTGACAGCACACGTCAAACTACATACGTTGCATATCAGCCTATTTTATTCGCTCGGATTATTCAATCGTTCACTCATTCATTTTAAAATTGACAGCTGTCAATCATCCGGCCTTATCCTTTTCGGCGGATAAAAAAATGACAGGTATAACTTAAAATAAAATTCCAGTGTGTACTGGAATCAGGATCAATATTTCATAATATTAAAACTATTTTAAGCAGCTATGGAATGAAAATGAGATTTACAGTTGTCAGTCTGTGTACTGTGTAACACAAAGCTTAAATTCTCTCCTCATTATCACCACAAATAAAGCATAAATTAGGTGATACTAAACGAGGATACTTGAAGGTGAGCGGGGAAACCACGAAAAAGGCCACATTGAACCAATTCATCTAAAACAGTAATATAATTTGACATTTACGCATATATAATTTCATTTCATTTCAATCTGACAGCTTTAAAAGTAGGTGGTTGCTATCCTTCACTTACGAGACGTGCAAGACAGAGATAAGAGCTGATTTTGGAACTGTTTGGTTAGGTTAGGTTAGTTGGCTCGACCATTATAGACGGCGATACGGCTCACCATCACGCTGATCTAACAGAAAGCTCCGTGAAGTGTGGGTACTTAGTTCATCTTGCGATGCATGATGCAAACTGGTTGGTTAGGTTAGGTTAGTTGGCTCGACCATTATAAACGGCGATACGGCTCACCATCACGCTGATCTAACAGAAAGCTCCGTGAGGTGTGGGTACTTAGTTCATCTTGCGATGCATGTACCTCTGACTACCCCTATTGGAATATAGTCGTGAGCTTATGTTGTCAAATTGGTGTTTGCAGGAATCAGCACTAATGTCAACAACAATATTGCTTTTTATAATGAATTGCTTCGATGTGGCCACTTAAAACAGCTATCCCTCGCCCGAGGTACCAGGAGATCATAAGCACAAAGGAGAGCGGGGCTATGAGGTATAGTCGATGTTCCTCGTAGTCAACAGACGCGGGAAACACGAGAGTCCAAATCAAATATAATATACTGATTACATCAAACATGTACTATGCAGTGGAGTAACATAAGTATACAAACTTGTAAAACTAGCGGCTAAATGATGACTGTTTTGACATAATAAAGTACAGGAATACACTTCGTAAAATAGCTGTACTATTAATACGAAACTTGATGAGCGGGACAAACGTGAAAACGGCCATCATAGCGTGCTAGTTTAGTCAAATGGATACTTATAATTATAATACTGACAGTCTAGTTTCCCTCGCACGTGGTACCAGGAGCATATAAGCTTAAGGAGATATGGACGATGTTCTTTGCAATTAGCAGACGTGGGAAACCACATCTATTAATCGAAATAGAGCTTTGTCATTGTAGTAGGGTCGAACCACATCTGTCAACACCTCATCACACTTTCCCATGACAATCCTTTTCTGTTACTCAAAACCGTCATTTGCTAGAACGAGCGCGCTTACTGTCAGATGTGATTCGACTGTTTAACAAAGTTTCCCTCGCCCTTGCTACCAGGAGCGTAAAGCATATAGGAGGTATAAGTACTAAGCGGGGGTATAAGGTAATGTCGCTGTCGCTCGCAGTCAGGCGTGATGCGCGGGCGCAGCTCGCAGCAGCGGCGTGTGGTCGCCTGCGGCCGCCACAAGCACGGTACAGTGGATGCTCGGTACGAGCTTATTCAGGAGTCAAATTCGTTCTAGTGTGATTTGCAATATGATGGAATTATTGGGGTTCTATAACATAACATATACATGATGTATAGTCTGTACACCCACTCCTCGGTATTACCATTAACCGAGGCGAAATCACGTGATATCAATTATGTATATTATGATCCCATAATGAACTCAAACTCATAAAGTCAATTGTAACTGACTCCTCAAAAAGCTCATACGCAACCGTCCAACTAACATCAACGACTTTATTATGTCTGTTTTAAAGTCTAAATTACTAATAATCTAGCTTATATTCAAATTAGCGATAAGTTTACAAACTACTTAATTTTATAAATACGAAAGCTATTATAAAAAAATAAAGTAATACAAAGCGCGAAATTCTAAGTTGCTGTCCCTTAAATACATGCAAGAGTTTGAGATTTAGTCTATGATCAAGAATGTTGAAGAAAAATCTTTTACTAGCTTCTATTTCTAGATTAGCATTCTATATTCGATCAAGATACCCTATTGGTACAACCACAAAGTCACTTGGCGCAGATTCTATTTACTATTTAACGCGAAATATATTTCTTTTTTATCGTGTTAATTTTATATAATAATAATCATTATTTCAATTGATGTTCATTGGGTTTTACTGCGCGTATTTTCTACATTTTGAAGCTATCATATATACAATTGCGACAAGACGCCGACTTTTATACTGGTTAACTAGTCGGTGAGTCGACAGAAGAGGAGAGATGATTGGACACTTAACAAGACATGACTAATTTTTTAAAAACATCATAGAAGGGAAGATAGAAGGAAAGACAAGAAGGCGAAGACCAAAAGCTTACATGGAACAAGTTAAAGAGAAGGCGAACGTCGTGTCTTATATAAGAAAGTCAAAGAATTGGCCCTTGATAGACAAGAATGGAGAATGCTACAGCGACTAGTCGGTATATCTCTAATATTAATCCCTTATGGCTACTGGCTATCCCATGTTACACAATGGGCCCACCGTACCATGGCATCTCTCTGACCATAGACAAAATCTCTAACTGTCATTTTCAACATGAATTTAGGATGTAGGACACAGCACAAACAGACATACCAAAGTCTCTATCACATTTAGTTTTACAAGACAACAGATAACATCCAATTAACATTTTTGATGGATTTAGGTTAGTGTCCCGTACCAGAACATTGCATGACAGTGCATATCTTTGAAACATCTATACATTTAATGTTTAAACAAATAACAGTGCTGATTCCAGAACACACCATCTGTTTTCATTTTAAGTTATATCTGTCACTTTCTTATCCGCCGAAAAGGAAAGGGACGGGTAATCGACAGGCATGATTTTTTTCTGCAGTTTAAACAACTCTCTCAGGATTTTACATTGGCCATTAACACGAGAAAATTAAATTGACAACTCACGTCAAACGGGTTGCGTACTGGCGAGATGTCTGTGTGATTCGGCCGGGTTATTCATTCATACACTCATTCAGTTCAAAATTAATAGCTGTCAATCATCCGTCCCTTTTCTATTCGTTGGATAAGAAAGTGACAGGTAAACATTAAAATAAAATTAGGAGGTGTCTGCAGGAATCAGGGCCAATGTAACACCAATAACCGATATGTGTGATCCAATAGCACATTCATGTCCAAAAAGAAAATTTCGAAATATGTTGAATATTTAAAAAAAAATCTACGTAAGTTATTCGTAATTTTGTACGATTATTTTACTATGAAAGATAAAATTGTCTTTTCTAAACGTATGTAAAAGACCATAGACAATTTATTTTTTAATTAAAAAGTAAGTACGGAACACCCAAGTCCAATAGAGCCAATAGGGTCTTTAATCAGATATTAATTCTTTCATCACGAAAAAATTACTAATTCTACTCAAAAATACGGAAATCGACTAATAAAATATTTAAGAGAATTTACTTTAACTTTCTATCTACATGCAAAATCAACTGCTATTTGGGCATCAGTTATATCCAATATCCTTAAGACTCCTGCCCACTCCGATAAGGATTAAAGGCGTGAGTTTATGTATGTATGAAATCGAGGAGAACCTTAATACAAGAATAGCTGACGCCCAAGTATTCAACACTTCTTCTATTAGCGCCTATATTTTGGTTAAGGTGAACTTGTGACGGTAACAAATGATATGCAAATTTAAGGCGGTCTAATGTCCTTTTAGGCCTCCGTGGTCCAGCTGGTTGAGCGTTGGGCTCATGATCCAGAAGTCCAAGGTTCGAAACCCGGTGGGAATATATCAGAAAAATCACTTTGTGATCCCTGGTTTGGTTGGGATATTACAAGCTGATCGTCTGATTGTCCATGGTAGATGATCCGTGCTTCAGAGGGTACGTTAAGTTTTTATTGTTGAGGGAACGTAACGTACCTTTGCAATGCTTGATCTGTAATATTTCTTCAGATAAGGTCAATGGAAGTTTCCTTCTTTTTAAAATAAAATAACAAGACGCAATATAGAAAAGCCAATTAGACATTATCAAAGTTTGCACATCATCCGCCACAATCACAAATTCTCCCCAAATTACCCAATTCCCCCCCCCCCCTCCCCAGCCCCTGTAACCCCATCATCACGCACCTTGCAGCTGCCGGTTGAGCAGCGCCGTGATGCCGGGCCCGTCCCCAGCCTTCTTGACCACCAACATGGGTTTGTCTTCCCCTTCTTCGAAGCTGTTGGGCAGGTGGCCGTTGCTGACGCCCATTGTCTCGCTCACCTGAAACGTTTGGTCAAGTACGGAGTCAGGTTCTGACATAAAATAACATAACATGCTTCGGGTAGGCGTCTGCCTCTGGCACCTGTCTTCTTCTATCGTGTGGGTTGTGAGATGGAGTACCAACGTCATCAACCCTGGTGTCAGTGTTACTATTGAGCCACCACAGGCGCATGTGACGACTACTTACTTACATCACTAAGTAATAACCGGGACCAACGGCTTAACATGCCTTCCGAAGCACGGATCATCTTACTTTCGGACAATCTGGTGATCAGCCAGTAATATCCTAAACTAGGGACCACAAAGTAATTTTTGTAATATGTCCCCACCGGGAATCGAACAACTCCGGATCGTGAGCCCAACGCTCAACCACTGGACCACGGAGGTCGTTAAAGATATTGATGGATACTCTTCCGCCTGAGTAGTTGCAGCCAACCGAAGCAATGATGTGCAGCTCGGACACTCCATCGAAAAAGCTCGTTCTCACCACATAGACCACTTTTCAAAACATCTACTTCCCACATAGACCACTTCTCAGAACTCCTTTGGATGTGGGTCACTTCCCATTTCGACTACTTCAAAACCATACCTGCATGAGCTTATGTACCACGTCCCTGCCAAGTATGTGGTCGAATACGGCTTGCAGGAACGCATCAGACATGATGGAAAGTTTCAGCTTGTCACGGTGCCACACCAGCACTCGAGACTCTTCCATCGCCATTATTGACACCTGGAATGTATGGAAAGGACGGCATTTAATTCGTCCAGGTTTTCCTCTCATTCGCTAATTTATTTTACAATTAACAGCTGTCAATCATTCGTCCCTTTTCCTTTTCAGCGGATAAGAGAATCACAGGTGTAACTTAAAATAACGGCGGAGACGGATCTCCGCCTCGAAGCCATCGGTACGGCAATGCTGGACGGAAGAGGCGAGTCACAGGGATTGTAACCTGGAACCTAACAGAGGGCTGCAGTAACTGTCAGTACTATTCAGAGGCGGAGGACAGGAGTCCTAGTACGGCTTTAAAATAGACTACTCTCGGCGCCATCACACTCGCGTCAGATAGAGTACTGCGGGGCGGCAGGCAAGAGGGAAACACGGGGACAAGGGGACAAGAGCGTGGCTCTTAAATTAGTTATGTGATGAACTTAAAATAAAATCGGGTGTCTGCAGCAATCAGCATCATTATAATATTCATTTAAACCAAATAAATAAAAACTGCACGTTTTCATGTATAGCTTTGTATTTCATCGCTCACGCAAGTCTTACAGAGCCTTGCTGTTGCAATTTTATTAAGAGCGTACTTAACGTACACGATCTTTATAATTACCATCGTAGTAAACAGTGAACTGACCTTATTCCCTTTGCATTGGTTGCGAGGCCCACGCGCGTGCTAAGTTTCATCATTATAATACATATTGGAGTATTTTCTTACTTGGCATTATAAAACCATATCGTTGCCCTATAGTCGAAAGCGCCTTTTAAAAAAAAACTGGATTTCTATCAATTAATTTCAATCCGGATAAAAATTGAATAACAAGTCGTGACAATATCATTACACCTGATCAATACCTACACGTTAGGTCACATACCTTTGAAACGCATTTCTCAAGTACCTACATAGTACGTAGGCTTCCTCACGATATTTTCTTTCACCGCTGAACACGTGATAATCATTAATGATCCAAAAGTCAATTGGAAAATCATTGCCGTGCTGGATTCGAACCTGCGACATTACAATGTGAGTCGAGCGTTCTTTCAACTGGGCTAACATCGGACCAAGAACACCAAAATCCGGAAAACTCCAAAGAACACTTTAATTTCTTCTTTAAAAAAAACTGTGACTGTAAGACAGAATAGAATATAGTTTTTATTCCAACATTTCCATCATTATAGTTATAATGAGAACCGTGCCGTATGAAACACGGCATTGAGAGTGAAAGTGCCGCCCACGTGTTCACAAGCGTGGCTTATTCTTATTGTTACACGCGTATTGTTAGTAAAATACTTCTAATAAGGTGCTATTTGTGACAAAATTGGGTAGTTTCCTAGGATAAAGATAACAGGGTCCACATAATACCAGCGTCGTGGTTCACGCCGCGACTTGTGCTGAGTGAGGCCCTTTTATCTCAGGACGTCCACCACCACCTTATGGTCATTTCGACAAACATCCGTCTTGCTTTTTTGTAATTGTTTTAGTGGAAATTTGATATGATGTTGTTGACTTTTTTTTGTGTGTGGCGTCCTTTTATAATAAACTTTTTCTATTCTATTCTATTCTATTCTATTCTATTCTAAGATTATAAGGTTTTGGTAACCGACAGCAGCAGACATGGTGACATACCTGGAAGTACTCGTCAGTGGATACCCCGAACCACTCCGGCGAGTCGAGGAAGTGGTGAGGGAACACTATATGCAGCGCGCGCTGGTTCTGTGACACCACCAGCCTGGAACGGACAACAATCACGAGTTAAATGTAGGCAGACAGAGAAGACGAAGTCGCATCTGAAAATAGAGAAAGAGATAAGTAAATATCAAGCACAACATTTCTATACGAGGGATAGAATGGTCTCACATTTATGGTTCAACACACTGGTGACTAGTCAGTAGTTTTGCCCACCCCACTATTCCACCTTTTCCGACATCGAATTAGCTTAAATCATATCATACAAATAACTGGGTACGTATTTGAATATCTAAAATTGAAATACTTTACGTAAAAATACCTACGTTCAGAATCCCTAAAATCATTATACCTAATGGTTTATAATACCTTAGCTTATAACGCCGACTTATAAAATACCTAAGTTTAAAAAAACTAATGGACTAAATGTCTAATGTAATAAAATATCTACAGTTATAACACCAACGTTTAAAATACCCAGTGGTCAAAATACCTAAATGATGCATCACTCGTGAGCGTTTTTCTTAAATAGTAGTTCGGGCGCCGCGAGCAAAAAAGAGGGTGGACTTATAAAATTGTCTCTTTGTTTATGTTTTCGATATTTTGTGTCAGTTGTTAGTCAACCACTTTGATTGCAACAAGAAGGGCATCAATCTCTATGGATGTCAACAGATGACAGCTACTTGCCTGTCAATGACGAGCACGCTCAACATCTTGCAAGAGGACATACCAACTTGGATGTCAACTTTGAGGTACATCAATTTAAGGGATTTTAAACGTAGATATTTCAAGTTTTAGCTTTATGAACTTAGGTAGCATAATCCATTTGACATTTTAAACTTGCGGTATTTTGAATTTAATTAGAAAAACCATTAGGTATAATGATTTTAGGGATTCTGAACGTAGGTATTTTTACGTAAAGTATTTCAATTTTAGATATTCAAATACGTACCCAAATAACTATATACTACTGCTATGTATGTATACTATACGTACAGAAGGGTAACTCTCCGCCCCGCACCGAATCGTATCGCGAGCCGACCTCATCCCCTCTGGGCTACGAATAAATAATAAGTCAGGAAGAGTAACAACGCTCACAATTTGACGCCACTAAAATGTACACTGAGTGGGCGGGGCTTAAAATGACTACTCGCACCTACTTCAATCTGCCTCGCGCCGTCACTACCGTATGTCATTGCTCGATTTATGCTATATTTCTATGGAAAACACAGTGAAATATTATGTAAAATGTCGTCATGTGTAGTTAGTTGGTGTAGGAAACGAAAAAAGCGCAGCAAAAAGATAATTGGAATAACTTATCATCGGTAAATATAAAATTTCTGTTCTCGTAAACACATTGTACTTTGGTCCGCATTATTCAAGAAGTTCCTAGCTTAATTCAGATAGGTAAATTATAATTTGTAATACTATGCAGTCAAGTAATATTAACAATTTCCAGCAAAATATAAGTTTTTCAGTTATTTAGTCTTGTCGAAATTTCCTTTTTTTATTTTCCCCAAAAATTAAAACCGACTGCAAAAATGGATAAAAAAAAGCAGTTCGTTACGAAAGAAGAGAGGATGATCGGCTTTCATCCTATTCCAGTAAATAATAAGTAACATTGTAATTATATTTATATATCATCCAAGTAAAAAATTGAAGTATTGAATAGTTGTTTTTACTAAATACCAATTAATTCAAAACACAAAACATGCAATATAATAATACTACTTGAATACATAATTCAGCAACACGCCTCATCCGAAATACAAAACACTAAAAATTATTAAATCCACCGTTAGTTTCGTCCATTTTTTACTTATACTCACCCATGCATTGCATTGCATAACAACATCCTTGATTTGAGAACCCCGGAAACACACGCACCAACCTCTATTGTGGTTGCTGTTGATAACCAATCACAGCGCTTGTCGCAATGAAGCACGTCACGGAATCGCTACTGATTGGTTTTATGGATTTACGATCTTTTAGAATGTCGTGGGGCCAATATTTCGCCGGCGTTTGTTCATAGTTACTCTTCCTGACTTATTATTTATTCGTAGCCTCTGGGTGTTACTTTAGTCTTAAACGGCCGTAAGCCGCTAAGGAGTAAGGAGCAATAGGCGACAAAAGGTAAGAATGAGATTTTTGTATGAAGTGTCCGGGGCGTGCTCCGAACGGAAATTGTTCTTTATTCTATGACCTAAGTACAATATAATTTACCAACCGTTTTCATAATGGACAAAACATGAACTCCCTTAAAGCCCCAGGCGTCAGGGCCACTAAGCAAGGAGTAAAAACCAGGGAAGGGTCGTGGGCAAAGTTGAATAAACCCAGTTTACGTGACGCCAGTAATTAAAAAGCGGAGGGGCCGTTTGGGATAAATAGACCCGCGTACCATGTGTAAACTGGCCGAAAATTGTTCTTAAGAAACTTTGAAAAGGGTACTTGTTTGTAAATAAAACAAAGTAACTTGGAAATATGGATTTCACTATTGAAGAAATATTAATTTAAGATCGGACATCGTCCGGCCGCTCGCAAGACATTGTCAAGAAGAGGGAAAAGACAAATGGCAATGTTGCCACATTACAAAAATAATAAAGTTACCATTTTAAAACTATAAAAATAAAAAGTTGTTATACACTTCCAATATTTATGTTCATGTATTGAACAGTACTCATTATATAATTCTATTCTGTATTAGTTGCCCAATATTTGAAGAACAATAATCGTTTTACGTCACGGGTTTATTAATATCGTTGCCTTATTTATATCCCCTAAACTGAACCAGCGGTTCCCAAAGTACCTGGGGGTTCCGTAGACAAACTGTCATTGGCCCCGAACCGGCAGACACCTCCAAATTTTATTTTAAATTATACCCGTCATTTTCTTAACCGCCGAAAAGGAAAGGGACGGATGATTGTCGACAAGTTAATTTTAAAACGAATGAATAACCCGGGCGAATAAAATAGGCATCTCACTGGTATGTAATCCGTTTGACTTTTCTACTTAACTCTGTCGGGTTATTGGCCGATGTAAAATTTTTAGACGGTTGTTTTAGATTTCTGCTTAAAATTTACGTGTATTCCATAAATTTTATGCCTGTCGATTACCCGTCCCTTTCTTTTCCAACGAATAAGAAAATGAGAGGTATAACTGAAACTAAAATTAGATGGCGTCTGAAGAGGCACTTTTGACCATAATCTCACCTGATAGTAAAAGACGATGTGGTCTAAGGTGGAACACGCTTACCTAGCAAATACCTATTCACTCTAGCCTTGAAGGCTCTCAGATTATAACGAGTTGGAAAAACAGACGAAGGCAGACAGTTCCAGTCCTTTGCATTAAAGTTAGTGAAAAAATACCTTACCTTTACCTGTACCTTTACCTTTGAAATATTTCTAATAGTTTTTTTTCGGTTTTATTTAACATACAGTGTCTTTGATTCGCAATTATTTGTCTTTGATTTGTCGCCTTATAGTGAAAAACACGTAAGCGCATTTTATAAAAAACACGTTTTGATGTGATTTTTATTAACAATACCTCGCAATTATACAATTTCAATCCAGATAGAGATATGTGGTGTAATTTTTTACCCGGTTTGAAATTAAATGAAAGAAAACGAGTTTTTTTTAAAAGAAATCACATCCGACTGTGATTTTTCGAAAATACGTGGTTTTCACTATAAGTTGTTCCATAAAAGAAAAGGTTATACCGGATGTTGCTGTTAGCGACACGACGTAAGCTTGGTAACTATTTCTATAAGTATACTAAGCTTATCTAATTCTCTAATTCAAGTATCTAATTCCCCCCCGCCGTAAGACCAGCTGAATCCGCTCCTGGTTGAGGTATTTGAACCCATTCGCTACAGCATACTTATCTGCTATCATTTAAAAACGGTTATAAAATTATTATTCATTTCGAAATAAGAATCAAGATTATGTAAAGATAATAAAGTAATTAGATTTAGAAAGCGAAAGTTAGAAACATCTTTTTATGCAGTAAGTAGGTTAGATAGGTACATATACAGGGTGTTAGTCACATCGTAACGAATACTGAGGGGGTATCAAGTGGAATTTTCCGTCGCAAAAGTATGGAAATGAAGATAATGAAAAAATAAACATGAATTTTCCGACTGAAAATTCCACTTGATATCAACTCAGAATCATGGTCTAAATCATCCCCTTCCGTATTCGTTACGGTGTCACTAACACTCATACCTACTTGTATGGCTACCTGTATGTACTTGGATGGGGTATTAGTGACAACGTAACGAATACTGAGAGGGATGATTCAGCTCATGATAGTGAGTTAATATCAAGTGGAATACCATGACTTTTTGTTTTTTTTTTTTACTTATTTTCAATTTTGTACTTTGGCAACGAAGAATTCAACTTGATATCACGTCAGAATCGTAGTCTGAATCATCCCTCAAAGTGTTCGTTACAATGTCACTAACATCCTGCGTAGAATCAAAGTACGAATGTAAAACCAGCAGATTAATTATAAACGCGAACCCATTAAGGCTTTAAATAAACTTTTAACAAGACGGAGTACCGAAAAGCGACTCTCCCGTAGCCCGTAAATAAAGGGACCATTACAAATTTTCCCGTAGTCGTTATAAATATAGAGCTTTGACATTCTCCATTGCGCCTAAATATCGCCCCCATAAACGACGCAAAGGTCGCCTCCTAATGGAGTTTCGGCAGAATAAACCTCTAAAATGTGACGTCATACTGAAAGGGATGGCACAGATTTACATTCAAGATGTTCACTCGACTCTTTCTCGACTCCGTTCTCAGTTGAAGCGACTGCAAGGCCTTTCGAACTGAGCTCAAAATTTGTATTTTTACACGGCGCCTCAACCTTAACTTGATTTTACTCCAGTAACGCATGACGTATTATTATGTTGGCATTGGTGCTGATTCTTGTAAACACCATCTAATTTTATTTTATGTTATACCTGTCATTTTCTTACCCGCCGAAAAGGAAAGGGACGGGTAATCGACAGGCATAAAATTTATGGATCACACGTCAATTTTAGGCACGAAACTAAAACAACCGCCTAAAAAATTTAGTCGAAAAGGATAGGGACGAGTAATCGACGAGCATAAAATTTATGGATCACACGTCATTTTAGGCACGAATCCGCCCAAAAAATTTTACGTTGATCAATAACCGAGTCAGTAACCTATAACTGTGATAGTCATATAGTTAAAATTTGTGTTGCCGTTAACAACAAATACCAAAAAACAGAATAAAATAAATATTTAAGGGGGCTAGCATACAACAATCGTAAAGGTAGCCGCTTCAAATATTCACAGAATATTTAGTTATATATCCCCTTTAAAAATAATTATTTTAAATTTAATAAATTTTTAAGGGATGTCCCCATACATAAAATTTAAGAATAAGTCATTTTACGAATAGGTTCTTTTTTTAGGGGTAAGGCGTTTTGCGATTAAGTCTGTCTACTAAACCATGGTACGGAGCCCTTCGTGCGCGAGTCGAATCGCAATTAACCGGTTTTTACCGACTTCAAAAAAGGAGGAGGTTCTCAATTCGACCGTATATTTTTTTTTTTTTTTTTTTTTTATGTTTGTTCGGGCATATCTTCGTCGTATATGAACCGATTTTGATAATTCTTTTTTTGTTTGAAAGGAGATATACCCAAGGGGGTCCCATGTCAAGGAAGTCAGGATCTGATGATGAAAGACCAGAGAAATCGAGGGGAATTTTCAAAAATCGTAGGAGCGACTAGTGCGTTTGTAAAGTCATATTAATCGGATCGATCTTTAGGCTTCGGGAAAACTTCCCGACCTTCGAAAACTGGTCAGCATCAGGGAGACACCCTATGGCCTGGCAAAACTATACAACCTGGAGCAATTTTTCTTTCACGAAACGTATTTAAATCTTGATCAAATTCAATCGCCGGTGCAAAAAAACAAAATGGCGGAAAAACAAGATGGCCGCCATACAAAATTTTGTCGATTTTGGAAGAAGCCCCTTTGGGTAAAAATAATGTATGGGGCGCTTACTCAAAACGTCATGTAGAGTACGGAAATACTTTCTGGTCACCAAAAATTGCTCCGCATCAGAGAAATACTCTACGGCCTGGCAAAACTATCGCACGTGAACCAATATTTCTTTCAGAGCACTATTTAAATCTTGGTCAAATTCCATAGCGTGTGAAAAAAAAATGGCGGAAAAACAAGATGGCCGCCATACAAAATTTTGTTTTTCCAGAAAATGTCTTGGGGGTAAAAATGATGTATAGTGGTGTGATCGGAACGTCATCTTTGAAAACTGCTCCCAATCAGGGAGACATTCTACGGCCTGGCAAACCTATTGCACCTGGATTTTGTTTGTTTCCACGACACCCATTTAAATCATGGTCAAATTCTGTCGCCGGTGAAAAAAAACAAAATGGCGGAAAAACAAGATGGCCGCCATACGAAGAGGGACAGTTTCGAATAAACAGGACACGCGAGCTGCTTTAGCAGCGAGCGAACCACGCGAAATCTACTGTATCTATATGTGTGCGTGAGTGTGTATGATAGCAGCTTCCACTGACAACCACATGTGTGTGTATGTGTGTGTGTGTGTGTGTGTGTGTGTGTGTGCGCGCGTGTGTGAGTGTGTGTGTGTGTGTGTGTGTAAACATGTTCATCAATAATAATTGTGATCACTACTAATCATGTATTAATATATATAAATATAAATCAGAAAATTTGTCTGTCTCTGCATCCTTGCTCGGTCTAACCATCACTTAAAATCGTAAAATAAAATAAAATTTTTAACAAAAAAAAACCGACTTCAAACGCAAAACTAAAAAGCAATAAATAAATTTACTTCGCACAAAGTAATTAGTACGTATTTTCAATTAGTTAATTAATTTTATAAATCTGAAGTCGGTGCCAAGTAAATGCTACAACAACCCTACTACAATATCAAATTACTATGTACACACAATATTGTTTAAAACCTATATCAAAGCAATTACAAAACAATGTCAAACAAAAAATTACAAAACAATCAGTATTGAAAAATATATGAATCGGTACTTCGTTGTAGCATTTCCTTGGCACCGGCTTCAGATTTATAAAATTAATTAACTAATTGAAAATACGTACTAATTACTTTGTGCGAAGTAAATTTATTTATTGCTTTTTAGTTTTGCGTTTGAAGTCGGTTTTTTTTTTTGTTAAAAATTTTCATAGCTTTTTTCCGACTTACTTAAGTGCAGAATTTACTGCTTTAAATCCAGAAACTTTTTATTGAGACAAATTGTCGCTTCGCTTATTATTTGCATTTCGCAATCTTCGCTTTCATCGTGGAATGAGTGGGACAAGGAAGCACAAGTGCTTCTTAACGCTATAAGACACCTGAGACTGGCGCAATCAAAGTAAATTGTACACTATTTGCAACTCTACAAATACGAGTATAACATTTCAAGCTTAAGTAAGCTAATATCCAGAAGTCTGCTCTTCTTCAATCGTGTGGGTTGTGACGTCAATAACCGACCTCATCGACCCTGGTGTCAGGGTTACTATTGAGCCGCCAAAGGCCCCTGACATGGCTCATGTAGCCATTACTCACTTACATCAGTAAGTAGTAACCAAGACCAGCGGCTTAACGTGCCTTCCAAATCATCTTACTTTCACAAGGTGATTTTTGTCATATGTCCCCACCGGGATTAGAACCTAGGACCTCCGGATCGTGAGCCTAATGCTCAACCACTGGACCACAGACGCCACACTACAAATTCGAGTATTGCGTTTCAAGCTCAACCTGAACGTAAGTAAGTTGATATCCAGAAGGTCTGGTCTTCTTCTATCGTCTGGTGTCAGGGTTATTATTGGGCCGCCAAAGGCCCCTTACAAGGCGCGTACTTACATCAGTAAGTAGTACGCGGGACTAACGGCTTAACGTGCCTTCCGAAATACGGGTCTTACTTTCAATTAGGTGATCATAGGGGTGTTTCTGGTAGCCAATAAGCCTCTCTATCTAATTTTTCATTTTGAACGTGAACTTCTGGGCCACCCTGTATATCACCTAAGAAAATAAAATAAAGCGTAAGTTTTATGTTAAAAAAAACATCCTCAAAGGAAGCTAAGTAATAATACTCGTAAACTTGACTCTCCGGGTAGTAAATTTTAAAAAAGTAGGTTCTCAGCGTCACTGCCCCACTTGGGAATAGATGGGCCAGCTGTGAAGATGCACCCATAAATACAGCTTTACTCGCAATTACAGGAACGTGTGGACCCAGTGCCGTCTTTACAATTAGGGCGCGAGGCCCCGTACCCAGGGAATCGCGGGGGCCCCGAAAGACTGTCACGTTTCCCTACGCTACTTACTATTACTGTTACCGAACTATCGATAGTTTGACCTGAAATATATAACTTAACCTCTGTGGTCCAGTGGTTAAGCGTCGGGCTCCCGATCCGGATGTCCCGGGTTCGAATCCCGATGGGGACACATCACAAAAGTCACTTTGTCATCCCTAGTTTGATTACGACATTACAGGCCGATCACCTGATTGTCCGAAAGTAATATGATCGGTGCTTCGGAAGGCACGTTAAACCGTTGCTCCCGGTATGTAGTCGTTACATGAGCCATGTCAGGGGCCTTTGGCGGCTCAATAGTAACCCTGACACCAGGGTTGATGGGGTTGTTAATTCACCTCACAACCCATACGATAGAAGAAGAAGAAGAGTAGATAGCATATTCCTTGCAAGTTTGTACATAGTACAGTACTCAACAATATATACCCAATTGGGCTGGTCAGAAGTACAATCAAAGAGCAAAAGTTCAGTCACTGAGCTCCGCGAATTATTTGTAAACAGTGGTGAAATTATGAACCATTAGTTGTCATAATTATAAAATGTATGTTTATGTAGGTGTATTTGGTCTATTACAGAAACGGTATGTAACCAGGTCTTAAGTGCAACCAGTTAATTTATTACATTGCAAGAAACTGATTTAGCAGCTTATCGTACATCATTGCAAGATGAACTGACCATCGACGCTTCATCGAGCTTTCTATTAGAGCAATGTGTCAGGTGGTGAGCCGTATCGCCGTCTGTAATTGTGGAGCCAACTGTGTTAGTGAAAATTCCACAAGATCAATTTAATAATAAATCTTCTTCTATCGTGTGGGTTGTGTGGTGGATTACCAACCCCATCAACCCCGGTGACAGGATTATTATTGAGCCGCCATAGGCCCCTGACATGGCTCATGTAACGACTACGTACTTACTTCAGTAAGTAGTAACCGGGACCAACGGCTTAACGTGCATGGATAATCGTACTTTTGGACAATCGGGTGATCAGCCTGTAATGTCCTAACCAAACTAGGGACCACAAAATAATAAATAAATAAATAAGTCATTGGTGCAAGTCCGGTGCCAGGGATTGAACTTGATCGTTGGACAAGGAAGCCGATGTCACTGAGGACCACAGTGACTTAGGGTAGGTATTCCAGACTCGGCACTTTCTGCTTGTGAGCAATAAGATACCATTACCGATTGTTGTAAATGTATATGTCTCGAAGGTTTTACCTGAATAAACTTTTTTTATTAGAAGAGAAAAAAGACGTGGAATTCTCAGGGCCCCATTTTCTTACATGCCCAAGGGTCCCAGAATCGTCCAAGACGGATGTGTGCATCACACTTTATGGCGGCGAGACGGCTGTTAAAACTTTATGCCCGTACCAGCGAACTGTCGAAGCAATCAGCTGATCTTGAGCAAAGACCAATCTCAGTCGTACTTTATGGTACAAGGTACTGAGGGCTGTGGGCGTTAATTAAAAGTGTCAATGGAAACAAACAACCTTGTCGGTCACCGTCAACACTTTTAGGTCGTACCGCGTGGTTGTTTGTGTTTCTCGAACAAATTAGGTACGTATATTACGGTCATAAGGCCCAATCAAGCCAAGCAAGGTCAAGCTGGGGACAGGGAGGAGTGGAAGAAGGGAAGAAAGCTTTTTCCCTGCAGTGGGACATCGCGGGCTATTAATAATAATAATAATAAGGCCCAATGTCCTTTTAAAATATAATCAGCATTGTTTAATTCTGCTTCATTAACTTGTTGTCGCCTAACGAAGTAAAGACTCCTTTGGCCAAAACTATAATGGCGGACATTTTTAAGCAGAAAAGAAGACAGTTGACGATCGGGAGCGAAAAGGATTGGTCATGGTTGGACTTCAGATATTTAATTATATTAGTCGTATTGAATAATGCTAATAATTGGTAGATAATCGAAACAAATGTAAGTGTATAATGAATTTTGGATGTCGATATAAATGTGTATGAACTGATATGGTTTTTCTTTAATAGACTTATAGTTCATTTCGTTCCATTTTCTAATTTCATTTTTCATTTCTGAAGTAGGTGACCCGTAAGACCAGCGCCGCCGTGATCCGTGTCACGGTAGGGAGTTTTTTTAGACACTCTCCACACTTTAAAGTTAAGTGCTTATTTTGTGTTTAAGTTTGTATACTTATGTTTGGATACCACCCATCATACATAGATTTTTTTAAATAATATAGGCTCAACCTCACCTGATGGTAAGTGACGATGTGGTCTAGGGTGGATCACGCTTACCTAGCAAATGCCTATTCACTCTAGCCTTGAAGACTCTTAGATTATAACGAGTTGGAAAAACAGTCGACGGCAGACAGTTCCTTTGCTGTTCGCATCAAAAAGGTAGAGGCAAAACGTTTAGTGCGGATTGGTGGTATATCCACAACAGGATGAAATGTCTGCCGACGTCTAGTTGTCCGTAGATGGAATGGAGTGGGTGGAATTAACTCGTAAAGTTCCTGCGCACACTGACCGAAGTGTATCCTATAAAAAACCGACAGACTAGCTACTGTTCGTCTGAGTTCTAGACTTTGGAGTCGAGTCTAATAATAAAAAAATTGAGGTAAATCTACATCAGTGCTGATACGAAGTGGTGCGGGGCAGAGGGTGTCCGTTTTAAACGTGTAGGTACGTAATATTATTCTTTATTCTATGCCCGGGTTACATAAAGTTTTAGTTTTAACAAAACATTATTACTAAAGGAACCACAAAACAACATATCATAATTCAAATTCAAAAATATCTTTATTCAGTAGGTAACATAGTTACACTTTGAATGGTCATTTTTTACATAACGAACGTCTCATTCGCCTAAAACTACTGCATAGGCATACTACGATCTCTATCGACTTATAACAGAGGTCTTTAAATCGGATTAAAACGAAATGCCTTACTAAACAAAGCATCGATACAGATAGACTAATATTACCGAAACAGGTATCGATATTCAAGGTAGCGAGCGGCGTGGGCTGCGAATTGCAATCAAACCTCACCTGAATTGGTCACCTTATAATCATTTCGACAAACATATATCTTGCTTTTTTGTAATTGTTTTATTGGAAATTTGATATGATGTTGTTGTCTTTTTTTGTATGTGGCGCCCTTTTATAATAAACTATTTCTATTCTATTCAATCCATACTAATATTGGGTATTTGACTGGGTCAAAGATAAATTATAAAATGCTAACGTAGAAATAGAAGCCAGTCTAAGATGACCAAAAATCAATCTTATTTTGCTATTCGAATTGTTTTCGAATTGTATTTATGAATTAAGTAACAATGAGTACGACGTTTGACCGCTTTTATTGATGACGTCACAGTACAGTATTTCCATACAAACTCCGAAGAAAACTTCCATTTTGACGTCTTGTAAGAAGTATCTCATTTAACTCATCATCATCAATTTAAGAGCCACGCTCTTGTCAGTGTAGCATTTCACCATACTACTTTTTTAGGGAAAAATAGGGCAGTGGTTTCCCTCTTGCCTTCCGCCCCGCAGTACTCTGTCTGACGCGAGTGGGATGGCGCCCAGAGTAGTCTATTACAAAGCCATACTAGGACCCCTGTCCTCTGCCTCTGAATAGTACTGACAGTTACTGCTGCCCTCTGTCAGGTTCCAGGTTACAGTCCCATCATCGTCGTCATCTCATTTAACTAGGTAGCCTATTATAAATGCGAAAATATTTCCGTCTATCTGTAACCTTATCACGCTTAAACCGCTGAACCGATTTAGATGTAATTTGGTATGGAGGTAGTTTGACACCAGGAGAATATAGGATAGTTTTTATCCCGGATATCACCTCTTAAGGGGACGACACATTTCGTCCGGGATGGAAAAAGAACTCCGGGATGGAAAAAGAACTATTTGAATTCCATGCAGACGGAGCCGCGAGATGAAAGCTAGTTTGCGATGTATGCAATATCGAGTTACAAGTCATTACGGCCATTCAGCCGCTTTTATTGAAATAAAGACACGCTTGGAATCGTAAACATGGTTCTGATGTTTACTCTGCGAGCTTGTTTATTACCCGTCTGCGGCGCAAAAAGGAGAGTTATGTGTTTTACCGCTATGTGTGTATGTGTGTAAGCTCGTCTGTTCCAACCTAACTTCTAAACCACTTGTCAGAATGAGGTGTCACTGGAAGCGTCTTGAAGATACGCGTGGTCGTGTGCCGTGGTAAGCCAACTTTTAGGACATACTGGCATACGACCACGGGTACCTTGTAAAGCTTATAAACATCACTATTCAGAAGAATTTCAGAAAAATATACCTATTTTCTTGTCTCATACTTTTTAGAGCGTGATTTTTCAGTAGTCGGGTTTTAGTTTTAAAACTTTAGTTTTATTATCCTGGATCTTAATTGGCCATGCTTAATATAAAACATAAACAAAATATCACACTTGTATGCCCAAAGGGGTAGGCAGATGAATATAATTATTATAGACCCACTATGTTTGTGAGCAACGGTGGCAAGTGGACTGTATAACTAAATGAAATGAAGGAATAACAGATACTTAGCTTTGAGAATTATTTAATATATTTTCACCAGTCACGAAAAAAGCAAACGACAAGAAGCAAAACAAAATCAACATACAAAACGTCAAAAGAGAATAAATATAAAAAACATAACAATATAAAAAGATTACAAAACCTACGAAGAGTTCGCAACAATGTTTAAGTCCCATGTAGGCTAGTTTCCAACTAGTCAAATCAGTTACTTTTTACTAAACATAAAACACAAAATTACTAAAATTAATATAACTAAATTAATTCATAAATAAATTAAATAGAAAAATAAAATGTTTCTCGTCAGTTTTAGATCTGTCTTTATTTCTCTCTCTCTCTCTTTTTATTTAAGAGCCGCGCTCTTGTCGGTGGAGCATTTTTAGGGAAAAATAGGGCAGGGATTTTCGCCCCGCAGTACTCTATCTGACGCAAGTGGGATGGTGCATAGAGTAGTCTATTTCAAAGCCGTACTCCTTCGCCGATGAATAGTACTGACAGTTACTGCTGCCCTCTGTCAGGTTCCAGGTTATAGTCCCTGTGACTTGCCCCTTCCGTCCTGCATTGTATTCGTATTACTAGAAAATATAATTTTATCTTTCGACCGTATTTTTAAAAGTAGAATTTAATTTAAAACGGTGAACACTAAGTTGTATAAAATCCAGTCAGGGTTACTCGAAAGTAGACCACGACAAAATAGGATAGTCGTTCTACAAGGAGCTGGTTTATTCTCGTTACTTTATACGGAGCAATCCAATTTCTAGACACGGTTGAAGATTAAACGCCGCCTACATAATACTATCAAACATCAGGAGCGAACAATGATTCACCTTTCCCAAAGACTTTTCTGATAAATTCAACTTCAAGGAGAGAAAATCCAGTAGATATTTGCTCTCTATAATACCAGTAAAATGTCTTCTACAAATGTAAGTATATTTTTTTAAGATCGAGTCTTCTTGTATACATACAAATGTTTTCGCTGAAACCACAGTGTATTTTTCACATAAAATGGTTAAAATAACTAAACATTTACATGAGGCACACATATTTTGATAAAAATATTTTGAAATAATTACTTCAATTCTCGTCAACAAATTGTAACATTAATTTATATTTTTGTATTATTAATACATCAATGCGCATCGCTAACAACCGCCATGTTTGTTTACTAGAAGGTACAAAAAATAAGTTCACGTGCGTGATCCCTAATGGAAAACAACTTGTATCCACTTGTCATGCGCAGTCCTACGTTGAATATAATGAACCGTATGATGACAGGTTATCAGCACGTCTCGTCGTCCAAGGTAATAGTCAGTGATGTTACAAAGGATACAATCCCTCTTCAATAAAATGTACATTAAATGCTCAAAAATAACCCTGACACCAGTGTTGATAACGTTGGTAATTCACCTCACAACCCACACGATAGAATAAGAAGAAAATAAAAGGTACATGTAAGTAGGTAAATTAAAAATAGTTAAAACATAGACAGCATTGCAGTAGCTTACAACAACGCACAAACAAAAGGCATTAAACTATGTAGTCAAGCTACAAATCTAGTTACTTTCTGATTGTGCTGGGAAGATAGAGTACGGAATAATAGAATTCGCATAAAGGCGACAATTCATCATTCCCTTCAACGTTTGACTTACGCAAAACCAGTCACAATGATGCCACCAACGCAATATTGACAATACGCTTTTTAGTTTAAAACGAAACGTAAGGCGTCGGTGAAACGGTTAAATTCAATTTAGTAGACACTACCCAAGTGGCAAAGTCCAGTGTGCAATTGTACACACACAATCGTTACGCAATGGTTGACGACAACCATATGGCTCGTCACTTTTGCCTTCAATGTACTCAATCATGTACTGGCCTTAAAAGAGCGGGGACGAATTAAGTAGCCGTGATCGTTACGAAAGTTTACGAGTGTTGTAAAAAGATTGAAGTCAGCGAACTGCGAACGACTAATTGTTAACGAATAAAGATGCACATGGTTTAAAATTAAATATTTCGAGAAACAGGAAGACAGTTTTGTTTCCTTTCACTGCACATTAGATAACAACACGCCAAGGCAAACAGCCAAAAAATGTAATGACAATAGAGCTCCATAGTAAACATTCAAACCAAGAACTACTTCTAATAACCTACGTACGTGTTTATATTTTTGCATAAATTTGACTACATTAGATACTAGCGAGAGCAAAAGAACCATTAAGAAAAACGCAATTTAATCCTAGTCGCTATGACACATTATTCAATAACTTGTTTGAAAAAGGCAGGAAAGATCTTCGAAAAATAAAAAATGCAATATCCGCTAAACGCCTACTTTGAAGCCAGGATTTAAAAGACAATAAATGTGCTGACAATTAAGTACGCGCGACAAAAGCACTTAGATTTTAAAACGCCAATTTATTGGTACTTCGGAACCATTAGATACTCTACTCTTTACTCCTACACCGATACGCATCGATTAGGCAGAATAAACATCGTTGCAAGTTGCAACATCCGCTTACTTTTTTATCGTTTGTGAAAAGGAATTTCGTTGCACGCTAATCATTTCGATTTTACTAGTAGATTAACATGTTAATCAATTAACACAAAAACTTAACTATGTGGTGATTTCTTAAGCCATGTCAGGGGTCTTTTGTGGATATAGTAATCTTAACACCAGGTTAACGAGATTGGTCATTGATATAACAACCAACACGAGAGAAGAAGAACACAAAAACTAACAAGGGAGACTAAGGAGTATTTTCCAATGTTAGTGTTGAAGAATTTTGAGAAAGGTTTTGGAAAAGTATGGCCAATTGACATCAAAGAAAATATTTACAAGATGGACATGATTCAATGCTGAATTACATTCTCCAAGTAATTTCTCTCGCATTAGCTTTGTATCTATTTCATCAACAGTGGCGGTTCTAGGCCCAAAATCGATCAAGACGGGACCACCCTGGCTGGCAGCCCCGGATCTTCACGGGAGTAACTGTACTGCCCTGTAGATCCGGGGCTGCTTTTCCTCGAAATGCAGTGATTGGACACACCTGCCCTGTGAATTAGACCTATTAGCGGCTTTATAAAACTCATACATTTAATGGGTGGCCGTAAACGACATATTTAAAATATTTAATAAGGTATATTTCGGTGGACATAAATTAATCAAAAAAAAAAAATATTTTGAAGGGCCGTTACTGTGAGGTCTCGCACCACCTAATTTTGCTAGCGCCACTACTGCTCATCAAATCTTATCACCTTGCTAATCGACAGACGGGGTCCTTTGTGTTTGACGTCAGTATAACCACTACAAGGCATAAGCGGACACCTTTACCGGTGCGAGAGACCTGGTTTTGCGATGCAACCCGTTTACCTGTGGTTATTAGGGCAAATCCTCCTATGCCTTATACATCGTTACAATTGACGCGTTCTAAATGACACGATATAATTCACACCCATAACATATTTGTAGAGATACGCAAAATCACACGACAACGTATATCTACTCTTAGTATTGATATACAGGAAGGATGTGATATATAGGTAAATGCCTTATAACGGTATCTATTCTTGGTTGACATCATGGTTCTGGCTGATTATATTTTGGAGTTCATTCTTAATTAAAATTATAATAAAAATCAAATCAAAATTCTATTTGGCACCGCTCATCAGTTCCATTCCTTACGCTGCCGAGGCTTTTGATAAGAACGTTGTTTTATTTTTTGATACGTCATTTTATTATGTTTTATTACTATCATTTTTTAACGAATTATCGACCGACATAAATAAAGTCCTGTTTGTGTCGCTGTTTTTGTGCTGATTTTTTGTCATCGAGAAACCATTCCATATCTTATGTTGCAAATTGCACCATCAAGTTTACAACACGATCTGGATGATAACGAGGAACATTCTACACTTTTTGTTATGTCAGAAATCAGAAATCAGAATCATTTATTCAACGTAATTATCATGGATAAACTTGTTGAAGGTCAATGTAACATTTTTGAATTTACGTCATTTCGCAAGGTGTTATGGCTGAGGAGAAGAAATGACAAGAAACTGCAACAGCAACACATCTTTTAAAAACCAATGAGGATATACATTACAAGTTATTTAATAACTAGAGGAACACATTCAATACCAGACATTTTTATCATTTAGGTAGTCATTAATCTTATAATAAGCTTTTTTACATAAAGTAAGCTTCACGTGAGCTTTAAATTTATTTTCTGACAAATTTAAAACATTATCTGGTATTTTATTGTAAAAACGTATACATAACCCCAAAAAAGATGAATTTAATTTACTTAATCTAGAATTTTGAATAGCAATTTTATGTTTATTTCTTGTATTGTAAGTATGCCTTTCACAGTTTCTCGGAAGGAGAGATAAGTTTTTACGTACATACATAATGTTTTCATATATATATTGACTTGCGACCGTCAGTATATTTATTTCTTTAAACAGCTCCCTCAAAGAGTCCCGACAACGCAGCTTATAAATAGCGCGAACTGCTCTTTTTTGAATGATGAAAATAGTTTCTACATCAGCGGCTCGACCCCACAGCAAAATACCGTAAGACATTATGCTGTGGAAGTAGCTGAAGTAGACAAGTCTAGCAGTGGGTACATCTGTGAGTTGTCGGATCCTTCTGACGGCATATGCTGCTGAACTTAGCTTGCCCGCTAGTGATACAATATGTGGGCCCCATTGAAGTTTTGAATCTACAGTAATTCCTAAGAAAACTGTGTGTTCAACAAAATCTAGTTTCTCGTCGTTAATTTTAATGTTATTATTTACTTTCTTTACGTTTGGTAGAACAAATTTAATACACTTCGTTTTCTTAGCATTTAGAACTAGGTTATTTACTGTAAACCAACTTAGAACCTGCGACACAGCGCTGTTTGCTTCGTCAAATTCCTCTAACTTTCTGTCGATTTTAAATATAAGAGAAGTGTCATCCGCGAACAGCACAATGTCAGCTTGGTTCTGTACTACATAAGGTAAATCATTTATGTACACTAAAAAAAGAAACGGACCCAAAATGGATCCTTGAGGAACTCCCATTTGAACATGAGAGCCCGAAGAAGTTGTACTATTGATTTGTACCTTCTGTATCCTACCACCTAGATATGAATTTAACAAACTGAGAGCTCCATTATTTAGTCCATAGTGCCTCAATTTCAAAAGCAAGGTCTCGTGATCCACGCAGTCGAACGCCTTAGACAAGTCACAGAATACTCCTACGGCATTCTGCGACTTCTCCCAAGCATCGAAAATGTGTCGAACAAATGTCACACTCGCGTCTGTTGTAGACCGACCCTTAGTAAAACCAAACTGCTGGCTGTGGAGTAAGTTATTTAAATTAAAATGACATAGCAGTTGGTCGAGAATAATTTTCTCGAAAATTTTACTAAGTACTGGTAGAATAGAAACCGGTCTATAATTCGTGGGGTCTGATTTTGTGCCCGATTTAAAAAGAGGTATAACTTTACTGATTTTCATTAAATTTGGAAAAGTGCCATTTTCAACACTCATATTAAAAATGTAAGCTAGATATGGTGCTAAGATATCAATAACAGAGCTCATCAATTTGACAGACAATCCCCATAAATCTTTCGAGGTTTTAAGTTTCAGCTGTTTGAATACTTTAACAATACTACTCGGATCAACGCGTTTAAAATCAAATAATTCAGTGCAAGCAGTAACATTACTTTTTAATAATATATCAGCTTGAACAGGAGAGGACCTGAGAGATTCTGTAGTTTTTACAGGGATGTTCGTGAAGAATTTATCAAAAACTTCAGCTACATCTTTATCTTGTTTTACTAACCCAGTGCCCGATTCTATATTGTATTCTAATTCACGCGGTTTAGAAGCCTTTGTTTCACTATTTATTACTTGCCAAACTGCCTTTATTTTATTATCCGCGGTCTTTATTTTACTACTAATATGCATCTGTTTGGCTGTATAACACACTCTTCGAAATATTTTAGAATAATTTTTGACGTAGCTTTTGAAACTATCAGCGTGTGTATACGTTTTTTCCTCATATAAAGAATAAAGAGTATTTCTACTTTTGCGAATGCCTACGGTAGCCCAGTCACTGAACTTGAATGATTGACTGTTGGTAACTACCTTTTGAGGAAAATTATTTTCAAATTCTTTATGGATAATAGTGAAGAAATCCCTGTAAAAATCGTCAGGATTGTCTGTATCAAAGTTTGGACAAGGTAAGTTACTAATAAGACTATTTCGATATTTCTCTATCCGATTATCAGTGATGGGTCGAGTACTAAATTTAATTTTTTGCACATTTTTAAGTACTGGAAAACTAACCAACTGTCCACTGTGATCAGACTTAAAACAGTTAAGGATACTGTTATCTTGGAAATCACAATTGCAAAAAATGTTATCTAAACATGAGGCAGTTGTTTCTGTAATTCTAGTTGGCTCCATAAATATATTAACAAGGTTAAAAGATGTAAACAAACTTAGAAATCTAGTTGTAATTGAATCTACTTCATATAAATCAACGTTAAAATCTCCACACACTATAATGGATTTATTACTTTTGGATATGACCTTCAGTACATTTTCCATCACTGATTCAAAAACTGTGAAGTTAGCACTGTATGGGGGTCTGTATACGGCCACAACAATATGTTTCTCTGTTTCTATACAT
This sequence comes from Pectinophora gossypiella, assembly GCF_024362695.1. Classification (NCBI taxonomy): domain Eukaryota; kingdom Metazoa; phylum Arthropoda; class Insecta; order Lepidoptera; family Gelechiidae; genus Pectinophora; species Pectinophora gossypiella. The sequence goes on along the minus strand of NC_065415.1, from coordinate 1,961,779 downwards.
GAAATCTCCATAGTGCCCTCTATCGAAAGTCCAGTAATATCTTTGCGTTCTTTATATTTTAAACTATTTCTGATAAAAATAAGGGAGCCACCACGTATTTTGATCTTTCGACAGAAAGCGCTAGCCAAATGATAATTTTCAAAACCGAATAACAATTCATAATCCTTAAACCAATGCTCAGTAATACATAAAATGTCAATAAAAAATGTCTCTAAAAATAATTCTATGTCCAATTCTTTGCCAGAGAAGCCTTGAATATTTTGGTGAACTAGTTTTAATATTCCAAGCTTCTCTTTTGTCTTATTGTCTAGTTTAAAGATGAAGTACCATTCGTGGTACATGGCTGACTACCGTCAATAAAAGGTTTTGTACTGTAGAAGACAGTACAGTCAATAAGTTTACTGCCTGGTCTGGCAGAAATGTCTGTAATATAAAAAACTAGTACTGAACATATAATTTTTTTAAAGTACTTAGATAGATATATTCTATCTGTCGTTATTAAACAATTTTGAATAAACTTATTCAAATCTAAATAAATAATATTACTGTGATGACAGGTTCTGTTGTAAAGGTGTTGGTTGAGAGAAAATATATAATTATTTTCCTCACTAGCTAATGAATTTGAGTATGGAAACGAACAAATAATTAAGTTTCCACACTCAACAGTCATTAGCGACCTATGATACTTAGTTAACTGCTGTTTTGTGAGCCCTGTACTATTGCCTACTAAAAGAATAACGGTAGTGTTCGCATCATATTTACACTGGAACAGTTTTGTGATGATTTGTGAATATGACGCGCCAGGCATGCACACATTAATAATGTCATGATCAAAAGAGTTTTTTAAAAGTGGTCCTAAACCTATGCCTATATCGTCCGAGAACACAACAGTCTTTTTCGTTAGACGCGGGACAAAGTCTTTCTGAGGCGCGACGTTGTCCGGCAATGCGGTCGCGACCTTTCCGGGCCCTCGCAGCGCCCCACCTGGCAGCGCAGCGGGCGGGGGCGCCGCAGGCGCTTGCGCCGCGGACGGCGGCACTGCCGCTGACGCCCCGCGCCTCGGGGCTCCGCGGACTCTGACCCTCCGCGGCTCGGCTCCCGGCGGCACATCACCGGCCGGCGCGACACTCGGCAGCGCGGCACACGGCGGCTCGTTGTTGGGCGGTGCGGTGTCGCACATCACTGCGGACAGCGGCGCACCGTCGGGGAGCACGGCACCGCGTTTCGCAGCTCTTCGCGGTGTGGCCCTTGCCGGCGCAGCACTAGGCAACGCGGCAATAGGCGGCGCGGCTCTGCGTGTCGCAACCCTACGCGATGTGGCCCTTGCCGGCGCAGCACTAGGCGACGCGGCACTGGGCGGCGCGGCTCTGCGTGTCGCAGCCCTACGCGATGCAGTCCTGGCCGGCGCAGCAATAGGCGACGCGGCGATGGGCGGTGCGGCTCTGCGTGTCGCAGCCCTACGCGATGCAGCCCTGGCCGGCGCAGCAATAGGCGACGCAGCACTGGGCGGCGCGGCTCTGCGTCTCGCAGCCCTACGGGGCGCAGTACCTCGCGGAGCGGTCTCGCGCAGCGTGGTACATGCGGCGCTAGTGGACGGTGAGGCTCCAGAAATTACGACCAACCCCCCGCGCTGCAAATCCTCGCTAGCCTCGCTGCTTGTTTTGGCGCGGAGTGTTTCCAGCTCCAGGTTTCGGTCGTGCACCAGAGACTCAAGCCGTTCCGTATTAATAACCAGGGACTCTGTTGCCTTGATGTGTTCAGTGATTTCCTTCTGTGCATTCCCATATAATTGCTGTAAACGTGCTAATTGGCGTTGGAGCTCACAATTTTCTTGTCTCAATTTATGTGTTTCTTCACAACCTTCATCATCATCACTATATTTATCACTCATTGAGGTGAGATCTATGGTCATGGACTCATTATTTTGGCAATTTTCTCCACGGACTAACTCATTGTATAACGCCATAGTTTGTTGTGACTCGTTGATGGAATGTTGGTCCTCATGAGCTTTTATTGTATTGTTGGCTATAGCAACCTGTTGCTCTAGTTCTCTGATACGATTTAGAGCAGCCTCATGGTTGTTTCGACATTCATCCTGTGAGTTGATCACGGATTGTAAGTAGTCCCGTTGGTGTTGCAAGTCCTTATACCGACCATCTAACTCGGTGAGCTCGTTCTTTAAAGACAGTATTCTATTATTTACATTAATTACTTCTGCCTCACTCTCTTCATGTTCTTCTAGAAGCTTCTTGCATTCTTCTTGAGACGCCTGTAGTTCAAGAAGGGCTTGCTTCAGTTTTTGTTCTAAGTCCTTTTTGCTGCAGGGAGCCATACTAGACAGAATCTGAAATAATAAAGGAAAGGCAGCAGTAACTATTCCAAGAAAAATAGAAAATACCTATAATATTGTTAATAATATTTTACTTAGCAATCTGCAGTAAGTACCTACATAACAAAATGCTTTGTGTACGTTATTTATGTCTAATTTGTGGAGTTATGTTTTACACTGCTACAATATACAATATAATGCCAACAATATAATGTTATTGTAAGTGTGTAAATAAATAGAAAAACATTGTGTGTTTCCGTTTTTTGTCGTCAACTATGTTTCTACTTAACGTCAAAACAAAGCGAGACTACAACGGCGCCGGGTGTGAGGTTGGACTTTAATCTCTGGTGTGATCTGTGTACTATTATGTTATAGCAATAATATTTATCGCTAGCTAATGTAATAATATGGAACAAAGCAATACTCCCCAGGTTTTAGTCCGTATTTTCGAATTTGTAACGTCGGTGTCCGTTGGTCTCCGTACGACAATCAGCTGATTTGAATTTACACCAATATTTCCACTTCAAATACACAAATTTCTATTTTACACACTTTATATACTAAAATTAAATTATATGTTAATTCCTAGTCCAGCAGATGACCTAGCATAGGATGACGATTTGGCGTTGCGTAATGAAATGACGTAAGAAAACGGTAAAGAACCGCTTGAATATGATTCTTAGCTAACTTACATACGATTTCAGTTTGTTACGAAATATTACAACTAAAGCGCTACTAAAATGTTAACAACCCGATTACACGTCGTAGGTAGATGTTAGAATTCGAATGTTATGACTGAGATGTTATAATTTTAATTGGACCACTTTTGCAAATGAAAACGAAATTGCAACACTAATTTGTGTACGTTTTAAGACTATTTCCGTCTTTCGTGTATTTTTCGTATCACTTTGATTTCTTAAGATTTGAAGTTTCCGATGAGTATTTATGGCTATTGATTCCACAATGATAATGCAAGTTTTAAAAGTTCTATTTTTGCGCAGAGCTCGTGCGAACGGATTGATTTACATATTAATATCTCATTTCGACGTAAGCTCTCTGTTCAATGACCCGAAATTGATTTGCGAATGGATGATCTGAACTTGGTACAACATCGGTTATGGAAGAATCCCATATTCAGAGAGATACATGACTGTGTTTGTTTATACATAAATCCATAATCTTCTTGACAAACTATCTCATTGAGTGACTTTTGTTTTTTAACGTAGTAGTCACACGAACTTTGTCAGGGGTTTTGGCGGCTCAATAATCCTGGATAAAGGACTCTTTATCCATCTCCCTTTAACCCCGGAATCAATAGTCAGTGACTTCGATTCGATTTTTCCGGGATTTTTCTTGCAGGAGACCTATATACAAGTTGTGAGTTCTTCACTTCACTTTTTAAAGTTTATGGCTGCATCGTTTAGAAACGATGATTCTGCCAACGTCAAGGTACCGAAGAAAAAAGGTTGTGAGAAGCTGCAGTAATTTTAGGCGGATGACACGTTCGTTATGTAACAATTGACGAAGATATTATTGGTTTTGAATTTTAAATTCTTACGACTCCCACGATGTGAAATAGTGACTTTGTAAACAGCGAGCCTGCTGAATATCTCGATCTTTCGAAGTAAAAAGAGTTCTTTGTGGCATCACTTACAAACCTAACAGATGGGATTCCGCGAAAGCATTTTCGAAATAAAACAGTCTTTGTCTTTCGCTTGTTGGACAAACACATTTATCCTGCTGCCGAGTTTAGCAAGGGTATTTATTGAATCAAAGGATCGGTATGATTTTTTTAAGCTATTTATATATACCATCAACTCTTGTATCCCCGAAGGGTTACGCAGAGGTGTATACACATGCCACTCCTCGCCAGCTATGTTTAAGTCCCATGTAATAGGGGGCGAGCCTATTGCCACTAACCTTTTAAATAAAAAATAAGACATGACATTTTAACATACATACATATCATCATCATCATCAGCCCATTAACGTCCCCACTGCTGGGGCACGGGCCTTCCTTATGGATGGATAGGGAGATCGGGCCTTAAACCATCACACGGGCCCAGTGCGGATTGATGGTTATTAACGACTGCTAATGCAGCCGGGACCAACGGCTTAACGTGCCTTCCGAAGCACGGAGGAGCTCGAAAGGAAAACTTTTTTTTGTGGTCACCCATCCTATGACCGGCCTTTGCGAAAGTTGCTTTACTTCAACAATCGCAGACCGAGCGCGTTAACCGCTGCGCCACCGAGCTCCTCAGTCACGCCTACATACATATAGTCACGCCTATTCCCACCGAGTTTAGTAAAGTATGAAATTATCTTCTTATATTATTTTGTCATTTTAAACATAATCATTAATAATTTATTAATCATAAGTTGAGGAGCTCGGTGGCGCAGCGGTTAACGCGCTCGGTCTGCGATTGTTGAAGTAAAGCAACTTTCGCAAAGGCCGGTCATTGGATGGGTGACCACAAAAAAAAAAGTTTTCATCTCGAGCTCCTCCGTGCTTCGGAAGGCACGTTAAGCCGTTGGTCCCGGCTGCATTAGCAGTCGTTAATAACCATCAATCCGCACTGGGCCCGCGTAATGGTTTAAGGCCTGATCTCCCTACCCATCCATAGGAAAGGCCCGTGCCCCAGCAGTGGGGACGTTAATGGGCTGATGATGATGAAACATAATCATTAATTTAAGAGCCATGCTCTTGTCGGTGTAGCATTCTCCATGCTACTTTTTTAGGGAAAAACAGGGCAATGATTTCCCTCCTGTCTGACGAGAGTGGGATGGCGCCCAGAATAGTCTATTTCAAAGCCTTACTAGGACTCTGGCCCCTGAATAGTACTGACAGTTACTGCTGCCCTCTGTCAGGTTCCAGTCCCTGTTGCCCCTTCCGTCCTGGATTGACGTACCGATGGCTTCCATCTCCTCTGCAACCGTTGATCAGTTGATTTTAAACAATTTGACAAATAAACCAAACCACAATTTTGGCTGAAACAACCCTTTTACCGTAATATTTCGTGGAATCAAAACAAATGGGTCTATCTGTACTACTGCTAACATAACTGGACAAATAACCTAGTTGCATTGTAATGAACAGTACCATTTCATATTGTCGACATAACTGGAACAGAATGGAAACTCAATTGTACTTACAAAATAAAATGAAGATTACAATATTATTGAAAGGATAAATGGAAAAGTCAATATTGACTATTGGAGTTGCCAGAGAGAATTCTATTGAAAAATCTACAACTTGATGTTTGAAAACTCTGATGAGGAAAGTCCAGTAATTTTCAATTAAAACTTTGTTACCATGGTCCGTATAGTCAGTTTACAAAGGCTCTTGAAAAGATACCATCAACTAAGGAAAACTATCTTTAAATAAAGATAACTATCACTACTTTTTGTCTCTGGTCGCCTGGAAGAATACAAATACAAAATACAAAAACTCTTTATTGCACTTGAATCACATTAAAAATACATTAGTATTATAATTAAATTGGTAGTACAACAGGCGGCCTTATTGCTAAGGTAGCAATCTCTTCCAGGCAAAATTTATGTCTAGAAATAAGACCGCCGATTCACAGCAGCTGGTCATCTCTCCTTATCTTCCCGGGAAGAGTGTGGTCACTCAGAAATTCAAACAAATAAAGACACTACATGAGTAACTTTAAGATTACTTATTTTGAGGTTAGACGTGTTTTAAATTACCATTATTTTAAGAATCAAACACCACAATTATATAGAACACGAACCCTCAAAACCAATTCAAATTCAAATTCAAAATTCAAAAATATCTTTATTCAGTAGGTAACATAGTTACACTTTGAATCGTCAATTTTTACATAACGAACGTCTCATCCGCCTAAAACTACTGCAGCTTCTCACAACCTGTATAGCCGGGGAAAAGAAGCTGCAAGAAAAACCTCGGCACAGGGCCCTAGACGTTCTTTTTAAAAAAAAAAAAATAAAAAAAAAAAATAAAAAAATAAACATAAAATATTGATATACAATTGAGTAATTTAGCTGCCTAATATCAGTTCTCAGACAGTTAATCCCATGCATTCATATCTTCTAAATAATCACTAACTTTATAATAACCTTTTTTGTAAAGTTTTTGTTTAACTACTGTCTTAAAGCAGTTGAAAGGCAAATTCTGAATGTCAATGGGAATCTTATTGTAAAAACGTATACATTGCCCCTTAAAAGATTTAGTAATCTTATGTAATCGACTGACTTGTAAAGCAAGTTTATTTTTATTCCGGGTATTAACAATGTGCCGATCGCTATTTTTTGCAAATAATCCTATATGTTTTTTTACATATATTAAGTTTTCAAAGATATATTGTGATGCCAAAGTTAAAATATTAATTTCTTTAAATTTATTTCTAAGTGACATCTTGGGTCCCAATTTGTAAATCGCCCGAATGGCCCGCTTTTGCAGAACAAAAATGCTGTTCACATCTGCAGCATGACCCCACAGCAAGATGCCGTACGACATTAGACTGTGGAAGTAGGCAAAATAAACTAATCGCGCGGTTTCTACATCGGTTATTAAACGAATTTTTTTGACCGCGAATGCTGCTGAGCTGAGCCTTTTGGACAACTTATCAATATGAGGACTCCATTGCAACTTAGCGTCCAAAGTAATTCCCAAAAATACAGCAGTATCCGTGAGGTCCAATTCCTTATTTTTTACAATAATAGAATCGAGCGGCCTACTAACATTCGATAACGTAAAATAAACATATTTTGTTTTATTTTCATTAAGTAGCAGGTTGTTTACAGTAAACCAATCCACTACCTCTGAAATGGCGTTGTTTACATCGTCAAAGGAATCTTGTCGTCTCTTTACTTTAAAAAGTAAGGAGGTATCATCTGCAAACAGCACCACTTCATGTTTTACAAGACTAGGTAGGTCGTTTATGTAAACTAGGAATAGAAATGGACCTAGAATTGAGCCCTGCGGGACGCCTATAGTGACGTTAGATCCACACGATCTGGAGCCATGCACATCAACCCTCTGAACGCGGCCACTAAGGTACGACTCCAAAAGAGCGATGGCATTATCTGTTATTCCATAGTGACGAAGTTTCGCGATCAATATATCATGACAAACGCAATCGAAGGCTTTGGAAAGGTCACAAAAGACACCAATAGCATCTTTGGACTCCTCCCAAGCCTGAAAAACATGATTTATTAACTCAACACCAGCATCGGTTGTTGAGCGACCCTTTGTGAAACCAAATTGTTTATTAGACATTAAATTGTTTAAATTGAAATGTTGAAGTAATTGCAGTAATAAAATTTTTTCAAATATTTTACTAAGCGTGGGTAGTATAGATATTGGTCTAAAATTAGTAGGGTCAGAAGTACTACCAGCTTTAAACAATGGAATGACTTTACTGTGCTTCATTAAATCTGGAAACACACCATTGTCTACACATTTATTAAATATACATGATAGATAGGGAGCTATGCAATCAATCACGGAGTTAATGACTTTAACAGAGAGACCATGAAGATCTGCAGTCTTTTTCATTTCTAAAGATTTAAAAGCTCTTAAGACGTCCCTAGGACTCACGTGTGTAAATGTTAGTTTATCTACTTTGGACGTATCTATGTGCTCCTTTACAAGTGATTGAGCGAGTGCAGGAGATGACTTCAGGTCCTTGGTAGTCGAAAATGGAATGTCAGTAAAGAATTTTTCAAAAGCTTCAGCAACTTGCTTATCATTTGTGAGTAGTTTACCGTCAATTTGTAATTGATACTCGAGATCGCGTGCTTTGACTTTCCCATTTTCGCTATTTATAACTTTCCAAGTCATTTTAATAATATCTGAGCTACCTTTAATTTTACTGCTAACAAACATTGCCTTCGCGGTAACGCAAACACGTTTGAAAACTTTTGAATACCGTTTTACATAGTCGTGAAAAGCTACGCTATGATTGTATGTTCTTTCTTCATAAAGTTCATACAACCTGTTTCTACTCTTATAAATTCCTACCGTCGCCCAGTCACTAAAAATTCGTGTGTCTGCTTTTTTAATTGTTTTTGCCTTAAATACTTTACTAACTTCCGATTTTGTTAGATTAAATAGGGAGTTATATAACAAATTTGGGTCATCACAGTAAGGAAGTTCTGGTAATTTGTTTGACATATTATCTTTGAATTGTTCTAAACGACTACTTGATATGGGATTGCATGTAACATCCTTTTTCAGAGAGCGGTCAATAAATAAGTTGAAAGATATTTGTTGACCACAGTGATCTGACTTTAATTTATTAATTATTAATTTATCACAAGGTTCTAAGTTACTAAAAATATTATCGATACATTTCGCGGACTGTGACGTGATTCGGGTTGGTTCTGAAAAAAGATTTACAAGATTATAACACAGAAATAAAGATTTGAATGTAGTACTTAATGAGCAATTTTCCAGAATATCAATATTGAAATCACCGCAGACGATAACATGTTTGCTTTTATTACATAATTTGCATAAAGCTTCATCAATAACTTTCTCAAATAGATCATAAGATGAAGCGGGGGGTCTGTATACGCTCAATACAATAAGCCGGCTGAGTTCAATACAGGCTAGCTCAACAGTTCGCTCAACTGAGAGACTTACAATATCCGTTCGTTCCTTATATTTTAAACAATTACGTACTAATATTAATGAACCGCCACGGATAGCCGTCTCCCTGCTGTACGAGCTGGCAACCTGGTGATTATTGAAGCAAACGAACTCATGTTTTTTTAGCCAATGTTCAGTTACGCACATAATATCAACACAATTACTGTTTAAAAAAAGTTCAATTTCAAGTTCCTTGCCCAATATTCCTTGTATGTTTTGGTGTACCAGGTTGATTACATTTGTATTTTTCTTATTGCATTTTATATTTAATATGTCCTCATTTAACTTACTACAGCCAAAGTTTTTCTCTGTTGTCATTAAATTTAATTTAAATTACAAATGTCAGAAATAAAAATAGGCTGCTCAATAGGAGCAGACGCGTTAAAAGCCAACGAATTGGCTGATTCTATTGTAAAAAAAAAGGATAGCGACTTCGCTATTTGTCTTTTGTAAAAGTTAGATAGATAGTAATATCTATCTTTGGTCAAATAAAAATTCCTAACATAGGAATTCGTATCAATAAACTGAAACTTATTATAATAATCGCATACTAAAGTATGCAACGTCAGGTTTAGATCATGTCTAAACTTATTTTCGGTCAACATGTACTCGTATTTTACTTGCTTTCTGTTATTTTTTTGCCAAAATGTTGTTCATACCCTATCTCCCACAAACGATCTGAAGCGAATTAAACAGTTTCCAGCAATACTTATCTGGTCAACGGTTCCGTTTTTTTTTTTAAACTGGCCCTTCTATTTCCCTTAAGGCCATCTATCCCGGACTTGCCCTATTTGGTTTTTGATTTTGATACGATTAAAAGTCAGGGTGATGCTAGAACATCACCGATTGAGAAATTGGTCGGTGTACTGCGGAACGGAAGGCGATTGGGGCAACCACCGTTCTACACGCCCTATCTATGGAGTAATGAAGGCGATACTCCACCGACAAGAGCGCAGATCTTAAATAAAGAGAGAGAGAGAGAGAGAGAGAGAGAAGTCCGGAAGAAATAAATCTATAGGGGTTACTTTCTGTTCTGGTAAAATATTCACCTATCACGTTGGTCTAACAGAAAGCTCGGTGAGGTGTAGGTACTTAGTTCATCTTGCTATGGACATACCTCGACCACCCCGATATAGGATATAGTCGTGAGCTTACGCTATGTGAACAGATTTATCAGACGAAGGGGAGGCCTTTGTTGCAGCAGTGGTTCAATATAGACGAAATCTAGTAGCTGCCTGGCGAACCCAATTGATTTCAATTGCCTGCAAATAACTAATGGAGAGTAATTTAACATACGAGCTCAATCTGACTACTAACTCTGATAGTGGAACGTAAGCTAAATCGATCCTAATTAACCGTGTCTACTTCGACCTAATTTGCACGAATATTATAGGCCCTTATAACTTTCATAACATTTTTGAAAGAAAGAGAGGGATAATAGTATAAGTGTATATAACGTCGCCTTGATGTGAAAACCTGGTGACTCGCAACAGACACGCCTTTTAAAATCCAGGTAAAAATTGTCGATCAAATTTTGATCCGAATTGAAATAAATTGTGAGAAATCGAAGTGCGTGAAGAACCAACTGTGTTAGTTGAAACTTTTGACGCGCCGCATGACGCCCTGCTTGAACCTTGCTGTCGCCTTATAAATCGTGATACTCAGAAATATTCAAAACTTTACGTAATTAAATAAAATGTTACTAACACTAGCTAATAAGATAAATGTAACTAACACAATATGGATGAATATCGTCAGAAATAAATGATTTTTATTTTATATTATTTTTTATTTAAAACGCGGCGCGGGTCAAATTCAAATTCAAAAATATCTTTATTCAATAGGTAACATAGTTACACTTTGAATCGTCAATTTTTACATAACGAACGTCTCATCCGCCTAAAACTACTGCAGCTTCTCACAACCTGTATAGCCGGGGAAAAGAAGCTGCAAGAAAAACCTCGGCACAGTGCCCTAGACGTTATTTAAAATATATATATATATATATATATATATATATTATATTGGCTTGCGGTGTGCAGCTAAAAGTCTGCTCTTAATGACAATGTACCTTTTTATCTGTATAACTTATCTAGGGTACTTAACCCTTAAGTAGCTTAAGTTGGTTTGTTAAACACTTAGTTAAATGTTCTATAAGCTGTTAGTTATCAAAAAAATACAACACTCACTTGCCAGACAGCACCAGGGACAGGCTGTCAACTTTGGTGACCTTCTCGTGTGCGTACAGCTCGTGACACTTGAGGTGTCGCACGTTGCGCATGCATATGAGCACGCGCCGGAACTGTCTCCGGGAAACCCTCAGCGGCTTGAACAGGGCTATGTACACCTGAAACAACGCAGAAAGGTTTGTTAGACCAATGGGAATAAATATTAGCAGCACCAACATCATCATCTCATTAGCATTATCCCGTTTTTCACAGGGTCCGCTTATCTAACCTGAAGATTTGACAGGTCCGGTTTTTTACAGAAGTGACTGCCTGTCTGATCTTCCAACCCGCGAAGGGAATACCAGCCCAGTACAGGTTAGGTTAGGTTAGGTTAGGTAAAAATAAAAAAAAATATAAATGATGAATGATGATCTTAAATGATATCAAATTATACAAATAAAAATATAAAATATGGAACGGTGTAATAAATCATCACACAAATCATCAAAAAAAAAATCTAACCAATCATCACCATCGTATCAAAAGGTAAATGACAAACGAAAGCTAATCAATTATTTCGAACGTGCATTTTTGCAGTCGTGAAAGATCAACCACAGAACGAAAAATACATTGTCAGGTGATATAGCAGCTGTAAAACCCAACATGACTGAACTTAAAGCAATGTTTTCTATGAAAATGTGGCTCATATTCCCGTTTTACTTTTTAAAAGCGCACTTTTCTCTATTGTACCCGGGGTGGGATCGAGCTCAAAATATCAGACATGTTAAAACTTGCGAAATAGTAGTCACAGTCGTGCTGTATGATTTGTGGCTGTGCTCAGTGTGGAATACAGGCGTGACTATGAATATGAATCTTATAAAATCGACAGTTTGCTAACCGTATAATGACCGGCACCGTTATGTTATGCAAATGACGGAAGTGTCATTTGTGTTGTAGGAAGTAATACCTAATATTCTTATTTTCAATATTCATTTCAATATTCTTATAAGAGTCCACAGATACACTGATACACAGGGACTTTCCAGGCTACGATCCCCAAAATATAACGTAGATGACGCCGTGCAGAGTTGCCTTCTTTTAACCTTTTAACTTCATGAATAACCGGCATAATAATATATGTGAATTTTTTACATTATATTTGTGAATAATCATGTACCCGTGCAATGAGAAAATAGGTAATTATCGTGTTAAATCTGTACGTAAAACAATGTACGTTTTAATTTTCGCATATATTTCTCAAAAGGTAAAAACAGGAAACAAAACACTAAAAGCATACTATAATGGGATACAGATAAAATGAAAAGCAGGAAACGTCGAAAGCTTTTTGTAACCCCTTTGCAATCACATATTACTCTTATAGGTTCGTACGTATATTTCCCTGGTGCAATGTAATAACGACGAAAGATATTTCCCGAGCGGAGGAGACCCGCAAAAAACTTCCAAAAATAGGTCACAGAACAATGGCTTATTTTAAGGCCTTCCAAATGGCACGCGGATAGCATTATTTGCATTCTTATATTGCGACAGAAACATTTCTACCGCTCTCCAAGGACCTGTTGCCAGCTTTCCTTACATAATCCACACATTTTCTTCATCGGATGCTATAAAGAAGAAGGCAGGAGTGACTTTTCAAAATTACTTTTCTCTTCATAAACGAAAATGAACTTTAGTATAACGTGAATTGTTATACTTTGCAGAGAAGCCAAAAAGACAATTCTCATTCGACAGACATTTCTGATGATTAAGTAAACAAGTAAACGGACCACCTGTTGGAGTCTAAACGGTCCTTTGCTAAACTACTTGGAACGGCAAAAATGTTCCTGAGGAATTCGACGCGTACCTACAACAAATAAATCGAACGGAAAGAAGATATATATGTCATTCGTAAAAGTAATCATTTCAGGATTCGAATGATAAATTGAATATGGAATTCTTTCGAATTCCCGTAAGCAAAGTAGTTCAGATGACATAAGTATATCGCATTTCGTCTACGATATGGGCCAAAATGAAAAGGTCTTCAGCAATCAACTTGTATTCAGATAGCGCCGCAATTTGCCATTAGATACTTTTGTTTCATTAGGTAATGTTGGCTCGTAGGCGTCAGAAGCACCAAGACCTAAATTAATAAGCAGGCGGCATCTCCCACGGCTATTTTTAGCATAAGCGACCAAGTGCTTGGAAATCTCAGAATTCATTATTCACTAGTTTGAGCGCTGACTTGAATATTCAGTAAGCTGTTGTTTACGCTCAATTAAATATATGAGTAAATCCCATGACGGGTCTTCCAAGAAACTAAAGAGGTAACATTAAGATATAAATAAAATAAAAAACACTAATTAGTAGACAGAATTAATTAATTCCGACTCAACTAAGGTGAAAACAAAAAGGTTTTTATCCTAACGAGTAAATCTTGAACAAATGAATTGTTTGTAAATAGGAACTGGAGTATTGTTTGTACTTTTTTCTTAGGTATTTGTATCTAAATATAATGCGGTCGCTAACAGAGACATATAGTTTTGGCTTTGTCGGGATTATGTTTCTTCTTTCCAAAATGAGTTTCGAAACTTTCGTACCAACAAGGCGATCCCGGAAATATTAGATATCAAATCGAGACTTATTGATCGCCATTCTTTTAGGTCATTTATACCAGTTTTGTCGTTTCCTTATCTCTCGGTTTTCTAGAAATGGCTATAAAATAATTAGCTTTTACATTCTATTTAATTTCATATCTGAGCAAATGTCCATCCTTGAGCTCCGTCCAATTATGAGTACTTATTACTTCCTGCCACTAACTATCCCACGTTTCAATCTAAATTCAAGTTTTAAAGGGCACAGCACTCGAAAACATAGACAATGGAGAGTTCTTTAGGAGGAGGCCATATTGTTCGGTTCCATTGTGCGATCTGGAGCGCACGTGGAAAAATATTCATCTCGAGCACCCTCGCTGCAGAACGGCTCTGTTTACCCCGAGTGATATTACAGGGACGTGTTTTTGTCACGTTTTGCAATACCTGAAAGTACGACGAAAGGAACGCTTTATGAGAAAACGAATAGAATTGAATATTCGAATTTGGTTCTTAATCAGACATCATAGCTGACATATCAAAACTTTTTACATGCGACAATTTTAGGATTGTAAGGGAGGTTAGTTGAGCTTTAAGCTGAGGATTTGTGAAGGAATGACGTTTAATTAAGGAAATTGTTTACACGTGGAATAAGAGCTGGAGGAAAATATGAAAACGTGTAACTTTCTCAACACTTGAAATATCTTTGTAAGTGATTTTGACGACGATACAGGAAAATATTTATGTACACATGAATTGAAATTGAATGATGTTTTTTTTTATGTGTGTTGTTTTGTTACTTATTGCAAATTATATAAGCAAGCGTCTCAAGCCCTGGATATGAAACTAGTCTTGCAAAATGTGAATTATTTTAACTTGGATTCTAATGTTAACAGGTTTTTTCGATGGAACACTATGTAAATTAATTTCAGCAATATTCCAAGGAAGCAAAGACTCAGTAGGGCCGTTTAGCATTACAAATTAAAGGTAAATACTGGCGCAGAATAAACGACATCTTGCTCGGACGTTGGACAAATAAGGGTGATGGTACGGTAACGTATATTGGACGCGACCGTGCATGTTTGACTGGTTCTTCTTTCTATAAATATTACTATTGCTTTGAATACTTCACTCTCTGCTGTCATCATCTCCTTAGCATTATCTCGTTTTTCATAGGGTCCGTTTAACCTGCCTCTTCTAACTCTACCACTTACAACCGCATTATAAACAGCTAAGCAAAAGTGTACAAATAACACTATTTAATATTTCATACGTTTCGTTCCAGAATACAATAAGGAATAATACCACTCTCCGCTTCCCACCAGCTAGGTTTACCTCACACCTCTCGGCCTTACTTTAGTCTTCAATCGTATGGGCGTCGGACGTCACACAAACAGATGCGCGTGTACGATAACGTCAGTGTGTAGTGTCTGTGTAAAACAAGGTTTTTGTGTGCTTCCAGTCTTTAGAAACTCAAACTCGTTACTCAACTTCCATTCTATGTACTTCCTCTTGGATATTTAATTAACTTACTTCGGCCTTCTTAAGTTTACAACTTGCTGCTTAGCACATATCAACATCAAGTACAATGTAATATACATCTTATACTTGTTCAGACGCCTGTCCAGGTTAACTTTTACTAGAGCTATAGTTTTGTATATTTAAATTGTGTCACAAGACATGGATTTACATAATATTAGGTTTCGAAATCTAATATTTTATAGAACATTTGTTAAATAATAGGGTGATTTGTGAACTATGGCCAAAAACATAAATATCATCATCATCATCATCATCTCTCAAACGTTATCTCGTTTTCACAAAGTCCGCTTACCTAAGGATTTAACAGGGCCGGCTTTTCACAGAAGCGACTGCTTGTCTGACCTTCCGACCCGCGAAGGGAAAACCAGCCCAATACAGGTTAGGTCACGCACCTCCGAAACGCATTTCTTGGGAATACGGGTTTCCTTATGTTTTCGTTCACCGCTGAGCACTTGATAATCATTTATGATCTAAAAATGGCCTCGAAGACAAATTCGAAAATCATTGGCTTAGACTCGTGTTGGACTGCTGGAATGATCATCAAGATGTATTGATAAAAAACCCGAATTCTCTTTTCAACTTAACACTTCCAAGCATAAGCATGACGAAGAAAATAAACCAACTCAAAACACAGTAACCCACCACCGCATAATATGGAAATTTCATTAGAGGCCGCTACGGTCGCAATATCTGCCCCTATGTTTTCTCGCGTACCAATAAGGTCATTCGTTAATGATACCGACAGATAACCGTGACAAGGTTAGCTTGCACCCAACCGTTTGCAACGTATAACACGCTAAATGCATTCCGACTGTGAATCCCGCGTTTACAGCCATTTCCAACTAATCTCTGACGGCGTGGATCAGACAAAGACCTTACTTTGTTTCATTTTACGCCATGACCTGAATCGTAAAGTGAGATGCGACGTTGTGACAGTATTAAAAACTACAATGTGCAACGTTTTGAGTGGGCGTTCACTTCCGGAAAAAATAAAAACTGTAGTGTATTGTTTTAATTTAGAATCCAGACGCTAAACAAAAAAAGGAGACCACAAATTGACTTCACAGAAGGATACGATACAAAAACCAGATGACGGGTTACTAGCAATATGTAGGTAGTAATGTCCAAACGTTCGACTGTCCGCGTCAAAGAGCCACAACCAAACACCGGACGAACGAATTCCTTTGCTCACCTGTCCGTCCTTTTTTTACGAGTCTACCTGCTAACATGACGTCAGCAGGTCACCTCATTCAAATGGTCCTATGGAATTGATGGGAACTTCGCTTCAAACGGTTGTTGAACCATGGCTTTCTCAGCTTCAATGCTTCATTGTTGGGTTTCCACTTTTCCACTCAATGATCAGCGATTCCTAATTGCAGAACAATGTGTTTCTCATTATTATTTTGTTCGTTCGCTGTGACTTTTTAATGGCAGTTACATTGAGTCGTATTTTGTCTTGGAACGGGAATCGCTATTAAATAACAGTACGTAATATATAATATATTATAATATAATAGCTTCTTTGAGTTGTATTCGATTGTTGGTAGCATAGCAAGATGATATTTAATTAACCTTTGACCTTTAAAGACAATGTACGACCACGTAGTTATTTTTAGAACGAGATTTTTTGGACATTAGTTAGAAGAATGTCGTTATAATCAAAAAATATTTGAAAACTCTTTAGCAGCCCGAGTTGAATCCAGACTTGAAGACCTTATGAAGAAGTTACCAGTTCTGTCTACTATCGTATGGGTTGTGAGGTGGATAACCAATCTCAGCGACCCTGGTGTTAGGGTTATTATTGAGTGACTGATATGGCTCATGTAAAGACTACGTAACGTACAATAGAAGTAGTAACCGAGACCAACTTGCAGTTCTATGTTCAGAGTTCCTAGTGCACTATCTGACGTACTTACAAACTATTACAATATCATAAGTTCTGCGTCTGGCAGATATAACGAACAATGCATCTTCAGATATTGAAGTTGCTAAACTAACCACTTAGCCGATATAAATTGCCGTGTCTTAGCCAAGTTAGTATATTAGACCAATTAATCTGTGAGGTATAGCACCGACCGCATAGAGGGCGGCATATTGACGGTGCACCTTTAGCATAAAATCGATATTTTCGTTCGAAAACACCTCGCTGTGTCGTGATTCACTTACACCGGTTCCCAGCGATGTTTTTTAACTTTATTAAATTTCTCCCCGCTTGTTTTTACGGTCAACTGGACTAGAATTTCCAGCAGTGATTTTAACGCTGGCTTTTTGCAATATATTTTAAAAGATTTCAATAACGATTCATTTGCTTTTAGTCTTTGTTCGTCTGCGTCAGTAGACTATTTCTTTGTCTCGAGAGATTTGTGAAATAAGCTAAAAACTTAATACTTAAAATTAATTAAAAATAAATAAATAAAATTTATTAATTTAATAATAGGTATACATTTCCAGGAAATGATTCGACCCAGGCAGACATAAAAGGCGTAGGCATTTAATTACGGCTATTTATTACCTAATATCGAGTACAATAGACATCAGTAATACTGTAGGGTCAAATTACAATGGAGCATTTGCTAATTCCGATTGCAATTTGAGCCTTTTGCATGGTACAGGCTTTGAAGAGGCGGAGACAGGCAGTGCCTACGCTACACAAACTCTAATTATTGTGTTATGAACCGACCCAATTAAGGTAATTTGAATAGCGCCGTGTTATTTCTCCTTAGGGATTAGTAAATGTCGATCCTTTGAGTTCAGGTTAGTAGGGCAAGACTTGGCAAGAGTCAAGTTGGGGCGCCCTATAGCATAAGTAAGTGCCAGGCGCATTTAGGTTCGGCTTTAAGAGCTTATAATTGCTGTTTCGGTCCCGTTTTAGGAATACTGGATTTTCCAGGCTTATTATGGATATAGGGAACGTGATATCTTTGATTTATGGTATATATTAACAGCCTCCGTGATCTAGTGGTTAGAGTGTTACGCTCATGATCTGGAAGTCCGGGTTCAATTCCCGATGGAGACATTGTCGAAATCACTTTGAGAGACTGTCCTTTGTTTGGTAAGGACTTTTCAGGCTTGAATCACCTGATTGTCCGAAAAAGTAAGATGATTCCGTGCTTCATAGGGCACGTTAAGCCGTTGGTCCCGGCTATTAGCCGTAAAACACCTCAACCAACCCGTATTGGAGCAGCGTGGTGGAGTATGCTCCATACCCCCCTCCGGTTGATTGAAGGGAGGCCTGTGCCCAGCAGTGGGACGTATATAGGCTGTTTATCTATGTATGTATAGTATATTCAATGCTTCGGCACGTTAAGCAGTCGGCCCTGGCTACTATTTACTTAAGTATGTAGACGTTACATGAGCCATGTCAGGGGCCTTTGGTGGCTCAATAGTAAGTAACCCCTGACACTATACACGACACTATGGTTGATAAGGTCGATTATTGGTCCCACAACACACATAAGAGACATCCGAGAGAAGGTTAATATGTGCTTTGCTTGCACATTTCAGCTTTAATTGTCTTTACACATGGAATTTTTTCACTGTCTTCAAAAGTGACTGTGTCTTTTGTCATCTGACAAGTAGCAGTTACTTTACCGTTTCCCATTACGAGCGTGTGTACCTATTAACTTACAAAATTCTATCTAGGTAGTTTATTTAAAAACTTTTCTGCCCCCGTTGCATATGGTCGCATGGTTACGCTATTTACGTAGACACGACAAATAAAACGGGCTTCGACCAGTTAGATAAACGTGGTACAGATGTCTATTGACCGAAATCTATAATTGTCGCGTCACCCATGATACGTAGGTAACTCATGTAAATTCGGGGTTGATTATGTAAATCCGATCATATTGATTCTGGGAAATGTCAACATGGTTGGTTATTAATCTGATATATTTACTTAATGGCGGCATTTGGGAATGGGAATCCAGTCATATTTTACCACATAAAATAGTAGTGCGCCATTAACACTGAAGGAGTACGCAGAAGTGCATAGACACACCCAATCCTCGCCAGTTTTAGTTTGTTTTTGCACTATGTTTATGTCTCATGTAATAGGGGACGAGCCTATTGCCACTAACCGAGCACAAATTCTGGAGACCCGAAAAAATATAAAAGGAAACAATTGTAACAATAGTCTGAACTAAGTCATAAAAAAACTATAAAATACCTTAAGGCCAAGCGGCTGCCAGTATCATTTCTTCTTCTACCGTGTAGGTTGTGAGGTGAATTACCAACCCCATGAACCCTGGTGTCAGGGTTATTATTGAGCCGCCAAAGGCCCCCGACATAGGTTATGTAACGATTACTCATTTACATCAGTAAGTAGTAACCGGCACCACCGGCTTAACGTGCCTTCCGAAGCACGGATCATCTTACTTTCAGACAATCAGGTGATCAGCCTGTAAGGTCCTAACCAAACTGGGGATAACAAAGTTGATCTTTGTGATATGTCCCCACCGGGATTCGAACCCGAGACCTCCGGATCGTGAGCTCAACGCTCAACCGCTGGACCACAGAGGCCGTTTCTTGCTGAAATTAAAATTCACTATATTCACTATTTTATATTATGTATTTCGGAGGTATATGACCAAACCTATATTGGGCTGGTTTTCCCTTCGCGGGTTGGAAGGTCAGACAGGCAGTCGCTTCTGTAAGAAACCGGACCTGTCAAATCTTCAGGTTAGGTAAGCGAACCACGTAAAAAAACGCGATAATGCTAGGGCTACGAATAAATAATACGCTAGGGAGATGATGATGATGACTGAAATTAATATTCACATTAAGTAACATTTTTACTTCGAGTCATGCGTCATCACTCTCAAACATATTTCGTCAAATTTAAATGAAAAAAACATAATCCACTTTGTGCTGGTAATCGGCTAGTGACGTCATCATCAAATTGGTTATTAATCAGGTTTACATAGCGTGCGAGGTGGAATCTCCAGGGATTCCGAGTTTCAGACTGCGAACAAACATGTCTGAACTTTAGGGAAAATATTAATGCTGGTTCCACAATTGCAACTTGACATTTGCACATATAAAAGTAAGTGCGCAATGCAATCAACTGTCAAATAGCAATATTGCTTTTTTAGATGAATTGCTTCGATGTGGCCATTTTAAACCCCCAGACCAGGCCAGACCATCGCGATCTCTTACATTCTCACCTTTCGGTATCCCTCGTTCCGTACGACTATAAATGTCTCCAGAGGCGTTTGGGCATGTTTATTGGTACCTTGCGACTCGGATTCTCGGAGTTCCACCTTAATAACCACCTTAAAGTCAACCTTATTAATAAATCAATGAGTTTAAGGTGACACCTTCAGGAATTTGCAAGATCTCGGAGTTAGGAACTTTTTGAATGTAATTTAACGTCACATCCTGGGCACTCCATAGAATACTCCTGTTCTTACCGTGTACAACCTTCCGTGAGACAGACGGTCCTCCTACTCCTTACGTCTTAAGGGCGTTGGGATCCTAGCTATATAATTTTCGGCGACAATAGATGGCGTAAGTGTAGTTACACCATTCGATGATCGAAATATGTTTTGTCGCAGATAAATAAAGCTAAATGAGCTCTACACCTTTTGCCACTGCTTGAAGGTCTAGAGAATCTACAACCAATAAAAAATATTATAAACCCTTCCCATTTTCTTCATGTTTACTCTGGGTCTGAAGCTATTTAAATGTTATTTTTATTATTAGAAACTAGAAATAATGATAAATGAGAAAAAGAGTAATTTATTTATGTTTTACACTGAATCCGCTAAACGTACCCAGGAAACAGACTAGGGACCCTACACCCTTAAATATACTAAAGTGGCTCCTATCAGGGGGTGAGATAAATCAAGCTCACTCCAAGCTCGTATTGGTGCGGGGTGGAGAATGTCTCCTCTATACGAAGTATTATTATTATTAATAGCCCTCAATGTCTCAATGTGTGTGGGAAGAGTGGAAGAAGGGAAGAGAGGCCTTTGACCTGCAGTGGGACATACGAAGTATTACTTATTGTTAACTCAATGGTAAGTAATGTAGTCCCAATGCAATGCAATGTTGTCGACTAAAGCCCTCCTACCACTACACTCAAGTGGGACTCTCAATTGTGCTTCTTGCAACAGGACTTACAAAACCAAATTTGGTTTTGCTAGTCACGCTCGCGCCCATGCAAGAGCCCAGGCTAGACTAACTGGACGGGTATCGCCGTCGACGGATACGTCTGGGAGGACATCATCATCAAGTAATGTTGTAATCATTGACGCACGCCCGGACTAGTGAATAGAGTAGATAAAGTCCTCGGGTCTATATTAAAATCCATAATTGAAAAGGCCTATATTGAAAATCATTTAAACACATAATCATTAAAAACCACAACTTTAAAATATATATATTTAAAAAGTATATCTTTAATATAGGTACATAGTGTCAATATAAATAACGATTAAAAAATATATAATTAACACCCTTAATTTTAATACCCATAAAAGTTGAAACCCATACTCTTAATATAATAATAAATGTTTGCCCTCCAGCACAAAAGAAACGAAAATACACTGAAAGATCAGATAAAATAAATAATATTAATTTTATGCAACTTAAAGGACACCCAAAGTCCTCGATATAATTCGTGTCGCGCGCGGCGTAGTTCTTATGCCACGGGGGCAGGAACAAAGTACAAACTTAAAAAAATAAAATTAGGTTAAGTTTGTGTGCGCCGGATAAGCACTTTTGTTAATAACCCACTTAGGTCAGGTCAGGTCTCGCAGGCCTTCTGGAAGTAATTTCTTTTAGAAATGTGTTGTGCCTTTTGTGTCTTTTTTATTGTCAAATTGTGTTGTGTGTTTTTTTATATTAACCAAACAAGACGAGCGGATGGTTTGCAAAAGGACTGTACAAAGTAAATGTCACGTCGCACAGTACTAAGTATATAAATTCTGTGTTTACACGACATACTATAGTTAGTAATCTGTGACACTTAGTGCGCAAGTCACGCGCAACAAATCCCGAAGGAACGGAATCTCAACTTAGCAATAAACATGTTTTTGCGCACCGCTTATTGGCTGGGATTTACTGTTTGCCGTGTTCCATTGATTTTTCCGACGGTTTTATTACAAACTTCAAAGAGGAAGTGTCATAATTATATAATATTATCGTCCTCCTATAGTGAAAACATAGTAAGCTTTTTGAATAATCACATTGTGATGTGATTTTCTTCAAGCAATCCTCCATTTCTTCATTATTATTTTTTTTCATTTCAAATATAATAATGTTTTTTTTTTACCACTGGTTGCCTGGAAAAGATTGCTGCTTAGCAATAAGGCCGCCTAATAATGTTTTGTGTAAAAATTGTTTTGTATGTTGTGTGCAATAAAGTATATTTGTATTTAAAAATAATCCTTTCTGCCTACCCCCATAGGGATAATATATAGATCACCGACATACAAAAAGATACGAACTACGAAAGTACACATATATAGGCTGTTTATCGTACCGAAAACTGAAGGTTATTTATGTATGTATGCTTCAGACCATGATTCTAAGTTAATATACACTAACACCCTGTATACGGTACCATACCACATAACCATTCGCCTCGGTCGGTTCGGTCTACAAACGATTTTTATTAGGAATGATTTAAAACAAGTCCATTTTATAATGATTAATGAGTTATTTAGTAAGCATTTTATTCAATTAGCGATTCCATTAGCGTAACAAGAGAAGATCTAGGTCATACCATAATTAATTTACAGTGTTAAAGTCTGAAGCATAATATAACGTTACATAAGCTCACGACTATACAGGGTGTTAGTGACATCGTAACGAATACTGAGGGGTATGACTCAGACCATAATTCCGAGTTAATATCAAGTGGAATGTTCCGTCGCCAAATTAATTTATTTTATTTAAATTATTTTTAATTCTATACTTTTGCGATGGAAAATTCCACTTGATATCAACTCAGAATTATGGCCTGAATCATCCCTTAAAGTTTTCGTTACGATGTCACTAACACCCTGTATACCCAACTGGGCTAGTCAGGCGTACATGATAAATAATTATAATTAAATTTCGTGTTTCAGAAGGCGTGTGTGCCGGTTGCGTATTTAGAAATTCTAGTACGATACGTCCCCGCTTCAAAGCATTTTCATTTTACGGAACCTGACTGTACCTGATTCCTTCAAACTTGTTTTGGTATTGGTTTTAAAATGTGGTACTCGTTCGGAATGGAAAATAAATTCGGAAATAAACTAATACCAAGTGGTATTAGTATTTGGTATTAGAACGGAACAAATCCCGGCCGAAACGAACTGGAGTAGGGTTTCCGTGCGTTTTTCGCTTGGAAATCGTACTCCAGTTCGTCACGCCCAGCGGGGATGTACTGAACTAGCATTTCTAATTACGCGTCCCCGGTTACTACTTAGTAATGTAAGTAAGTAGTCGTTACATGAGCCATGTCAGGGGCCTTTGATGGTTCAATAATAACCCTGACACCAGGGTTGCTGAGGTTGTTACTCCACATCACAACCCGCATGTAAGAAGATTTTACATGTAAGATATGACAAAGGATAATGAAATATATATTTTTTTTTACTTTTATTTTTTTTATTTGCTTTTTTTATGTTAGTATTTTATAATTTTATACAAGATGTTGCACTGTCCCGCACCAAATTGTAATAAATGTTTCCTTTACACTGGTTGCCTGGAAGAAATTGCTGCTTAGCAATAAGGCCGCCAGATTGTGCTGTATTTTTCGTCCATTTGTGTAAATTTGTTTTATATGTTGTGTGCAATAAAGTATATTTGATTTGATTATAATTAACCTATTTAAGAAGATCTAAAACACTCACTTGACAGTCAGGCGAAAACTAAAGTATGTACTTTACCTACGATTAAAAAAATGAAAATATTGTCTGTGTGTTTTTGAGTTGTTAAATAAAATTGGTTTGAACAAAGTTACAATGGAATACTTGAGTCTGCAATAAAGCTCTTGATTCGTAACACCATTCCGCAAGATTTAATTTTCAAGATAAACCGGTAATCGCGTTAGAAATTGCTTTCGGCGACTCTGCACTGCAGAGAGACGTCGTTAGAAATATCAGAGATTCACAGTACTCTTATTTTTAGCTTAGCTGCTATGGTATAATCCCATACCTAGATAGATACTTCTCAGTTGCAGAGTTACTTTGCCAAGCAATATCAGTTGGTACTTTTAGCGGCTATACTACAGATGTTACTTTTACATAAACAGCCTATATACGTCCCACTGCTGAGCACAGGGTTCCCTTCTAGCAACTGGAGCGAGTATGAAGCATACTCCTAGTGTTATAAGTGTTTTTCACTGCTAAAAGTGACGGGACCACCGGCTTGCCCCAAGCACAGAATACCAGCAGAACCAGCGTCGTGGTTCACGCCGCGACTTGTGCTGAGTGAGGCCCTTTTATCACAACGTCCACCACCTTATGATCATTCTAATGAACATTCTCTACGCTTTTTGTACCTAATTGTTTTGTGAAAAATTTTAAGTGATGTTATTGTCTTGTGTGTGGCATAGTAGTAATAAATAATTTATATTCTATTCTCTATTTTTCTATTCTTAGAATCAGGTTAGGTAAGCAGACCCCGTGAAAACGGCATAATGCTAGGGAGATAATGCTTCAATGCCTTTTAGTCCCCTGTTTTAATTTCAATTTTATGAAAGATACCAAATTAAAAATGCAAAATATTTTGAAATATTCCGTAAAACGATGTGCAGGCAACATTTTGTACCGAAAAATCGAAATATTTTCCGGGCCATCTGTAGTACCTTTTTACCTAGCGAGCTTTTCAGCGTCATATTGCAATTAAGTTAATGCACTATCGCAGACCGCAGTGTACTAAAATGTGTTTAACTCACACTTAGCCATTTGGCAGTTATAAGCTGATTCTGGTTGGATCCCATACTTTTTACGAGGTGTTTTAGATCGTTATTTGCATTAATGTCTCTGACTTCTAGGCTTAAGTACATAGTAAGCTATTATTATCGGGTCAAGACGATTAAATATTAAAATAAGGTCTTCTTATCGTGTGGGTTGTGAGATGAATACCAGCCTCATCAACCCTGATGTCAGAGTTACTATTGAGCCGCCAACGGCACCTGACATGGCTCATGAAGCGATTAGTCACACATCAGTAAATAATAACCGGGACCAACGTCTTAACGTGCCTTCCGAAGCACGGATCGTCTTACTTTCGGACAATCAGGTGATCAGCCTGTAATATGCTAACTGGGAAACACAAAGATTATTTTTGTGATATGTCCCGGGATTCGAACCCGGCCCGGGCTCCGAATCGTGAGCCCAACGCTCAACCACTGGACCACGGAGGCCGTTATATATGAATGACAAAGCAGGTTTGATACATTTTACGTTATATAAAAAACTTTACTTTGTGAGCCGTGGTTGCCCAGTTTCCCAATATCAAGCAATAATTAAAATTATATAAGCTTCTGCCATTACACACCGCCGACAGAGGGATTGTGTCATCTAACATGATGGACTAATGTTATGGGCGATAGGCTGATCCCTTATCACCATAAGGTTCATCATATCCATCTTTGGACTTCGTATCAACAGTGGCTGCAAGTTGTCTTTGATTACTTGTGGCTCTGCCCACCCCATTAGGGATTACGGGCGTGAGTTTATGTATGTATGTATGTATGTTCTGCCATTACTTATTATTGTATTTTAAAAAATAATTAAGTATACGAGTAATGGGAAAATAGGTAATTATCACGGTAAATCTAGGCACCGCCATCTTTATTATTTTTGAGAAAAGTAAATCAGAAATCAGAATCATTTATCCAACGTAATTATCATGGACAAACTTGTTGAAGGTCAATGTAACATTTTTGAATTTACGTCATTTCGCAAGGTGTTATGGCTGAGGAGAAGAAATGACAAGAAACTGCAACAGCAACACATCTTTTAAAAACCAATGGTACACATTACAAGTTATTTAATAACTAGAGGAACACATTCAATACCAGACATTTTTATCATTTAGGTAGTCATTAATCTTATAATAAGCTTTTTTACCGTAGCCTGGTTAGTCCGTCATTGGGAATATAGATTAAATATAGATAGAATTTATACTACCATGATTTAATCAAACAATAGGGATTCGAATCCGGACCCGCCACACGGTTATGAATACGGGAACAAGGTTACTAGTATTCAAAATGTGGTACGGTCACGAGCATTAATATATATACACTTTGGTACCATGTCACATTAACTTTTTGAGAAATTGAACTGTAAGTCTCACTAAATGTCAAAAATGTTAGTGCGACAGAGTCCTAAAGTGTGTACATTATATTGCTCATGACTGTACTCCGTTCAATCTCCTTGAAAACGCGACATAATGATTCCCTCGATAACGCCAGAACTGTCTCTTAATGTCCGCTAATAAAGACAACAATCTAAACAGCTGCTTAGCTAGTGGAGTTAGCTTTAAAAAGCTCGGTTGCCTATGAAACTTATTAATAATTGAGTCACAGAACTAACCGAGAACGGCTTATAACTGCTAAGTGGCTAAGTATGGCTAAGCACAGCTTAGTGGACGCTCGGACTGCGATAGCGATTTTTTTTTAAATTAAGATGGGTTTGCTCTTGACTTCGTTCTAAAATTCAAAAATAATGAATCCACTTTACAACCCACACGATAGGAGATCATTCATATCATTATTCATAATGTTTCTAGTCGCCTGATACCGAAGAAAGTTCAGATTAATTACTTATACAGACCTATAAAGCGAAATAAAAAAGTGCAACATAAGATAGAAATCATGATGCGGAGTAGTTTTCGAAGTACGAGAAGTATTTCCATACTCCATGACGTTCTGATCAAACCCCATACACATTTATTACCTCCAGATACTCCTGGAAAAACAAATTTTTGTATGGCGGTGATCTTCTTTTTCCGCCATTTTGTTTTTTTTACTGGCGATAGAATTTGACCAAGGTTTTAAATGTTAGGCGAAAAAAAATTGTCTACTTATGTGTAAACAAACATGAGAGTTTCTGCAAGATTTTGATTTGTAAATGAACAAATTAAATCTGAATTCTGTTACGAGTGGAACGACACAGTTTATCTACATAAGTCTGGTGAACTTTTGATTCATAATGTAAATGTTTCTAAAGTTCATTCTCCATATAACCCTCTGCGCATTTTACAGTTCTGCTACATTAAACCACCGAGCCATCGGTCGAATCCGTCCCTCTTCATTGATTTAAGATATTAATAGCATCCTTAATGAGATTGTAGCCAACCCGACGTAAAGGTTTTACAGCCTTTTTTGTTTAAAAAAAGAAAATGTACTGACGTGATGGACCAGGGTTGCCAGTCGTGTTATTTCCCCTATTTATTACAAAGAAAACTCCTCATTTAAGAAACCATAAATACCTTAATACGTATATAATCAGGGGGGGGGGAGGGGCAGGAGCATACTGCTCCACTAATGCTCCACTGCGCGTTGGTGTTGTTTGTTGCCTTCTCAAGCACGAAATCATCTTACTTTTTCAGACAATCGGATGATTCAAGCCTGCAATGTCCTTACCAAACAAATGTCTCACAAAGTGCGAAAAAATTCTCTCTCTGGCAATTCTGTGATGAACTAATTATAGCATAAGAGAGTATAGACTTGCTCCACAGATATTTGGTAGGTAAGGATTTTTCACTTTAGGCCATTTCCCCTTATCACCAGGTGGGAATGTGGTCAAAGGCGAACCTACTCGCTATTTGGATATCCATACAGAAAAGCAAAAGAAATAAATTAAGGTTGATTCTATTAAGAAATTATGAACCTAATTACTATTAAAAAAAATGTGAAACCATCAACAATTTAAAAGTAATAAGCTAAGAAGGCTCTAATGAGTATAAAAACCTTATTAATAATACTTAGAGCCTTAAATATTGAGCTTTTGCGATGTTCCCGTCATCATTTTATAACGAGCGGTGAACTTTCATATTCATCAGATAATTCAATGCCTTGTTCACACGTATTGAGTAAAGCAGCTAGACAGTGCACTCGGCACTTGACGTACTCACTATTACCCAATATGTGAATATATGTGTGTGTGTGTGTATAAAAAATAATACTACGTACTTATAGAACTGTAACTCTCCGCTCCGCACCAATTCGTATCAGGCGCCGACCACACCCTCTCTGGGTCTTACTATAGTCTTAGATACCTAAGGAGTAAAGGAGAGAGCGCGCGAACTGCGTTTCGCTCGCACTTACGCCTTAGGCGGCACACGTTAAAAATGAGATTTTTATATGGAGTGTCCGGGGTGTCATTGTGGCACGTGACATAATATGGAACTCGCACGGAACAGATAAAGTCTAATTTTCTTCGCCAATATACAACGAGTATTCGGTCGAGTGCACTATCTCGCCAGTTTACTCGGCACGTGTGAACAAGGCATTGTAGAGGAAAGATTTCGCCAAGTAGCATAAATGCCCTAAAGGTCAAGGAGTCAATATTATTATTTAACATCTGCTTGCCAGAGACCTTTTTTATACGGCCAAGGGGAATGATTACCGGTTTCAATCAAACCATTGCAAAAACAGCATTACCTATATTTTTTTCAGTTTGTCATGTTGTTGATCACATGATTGTTTTATGAAGTTACATGTATGTAAAGAGCCTCGTGCCGAGGTTTTTCTTGCAGTTCTTTTACCCGGCTATACTGGTCGTGAGAAGCTGCAGTAATTTTAGGCGAATGAGACATTCGTTATGCAAAAAAATGACGATTCGAAGTGTTAGTATGTTACCTACTGAATAAAGATATTTTTGAATTTTAAGTTCTTGGTAGCTCAGTTGGAAAAACGGGTGACCCTCACTGTAAGCTCGCAGGTTCAAATCCCAGCAAAAGCAACAAGCCTAAGCCATTGGTTTTCAAATTCATGTTTGGATCATAAGTAATCAATTATTATCTCATGCTCTTTTATATTACTGGTCACGGTGCCTTCAACAAACATCTGTTCACACTAGGTGTCACTGACAGCCCCCTGTGCAGAGCCTGCATGGAGGCGGAGGAGACAGCGGCTCACGTTCTACTGGAGTGTGGAGGAGTCGCCAACTACCGGGCCAGGCACCTCGGCCTGACGGGGTGCCTCCCCGAGGTGGTCAGCAACGTCAAAGGACTGTTAGACTTCCTTGGGGAACTAGGCTGGCTGGAGTAATCCAGCCGTTTCAGGTATCACGCAAAATAGGCGCACAGACGTCGAGTTGCGGAAACCGGCCCGCGAATACCAATACCAATACCAATACCAATATCTCATGCTCAGCGATGAATGAAAACATCGTGAGGAAACGCATATTCCCGAGAAATGCGTTTCGGAGATCATGTGTTAGGTTACATACCTCCGAAATATATAACTGGATTTTCCGTTCGTGGGTTGGAAGGTCGAACAGGCAATCGCTCCTGTAAAAATCCGGGCCTGTCAAATCTTCAGGTTAGGGAAGCAGACTCCATGAGAAACGGGACAACGCTAGGGAGATGATTCAATATTTAAAAGGGATTGACAAATTTTCTAAGTAGATGTTTTTCAAAGGTTTCGCAGGATATTTGGGGTAACCATAAGGTAAGTAATAAACAGACCTCAATATCATACTAGAAAACTTAATTCATCAACTAGTTTCAAATTCTTCTACACAACACTCCATCTACTGACAAATCCAATTTTAGCAACCAGAGAATCCACTCTGGATAAAACGCCGGGGAAAAGAAAAAGTTTAAAGCTTGTAAAAGGAAAAAGCTAACCAAATCTAGTGGATAAAATGTGCTTGGTTTAGCACTAGTAGCATCCAAAACAGAGCTGTGTACGATTGGACTCGAGCCAAGGGAGTTAAAGACTTCACTTGCATATCCTGTACAGTGCGACTATGATAAATTGCAATAGTATAGCAAATAATGGCGCGAAACTGGAGCTCGTTGTATGAAACAAGATAGTTCATATTCTCAGCAGTGCGTCGTTTTATATTATGTACATATTATAAAGCTCGGTGGCGCAGCGGTAAATGCGCTCGGTCTGCGATTGTTGAAGTTAAGCAACTTTCGCAAAGGCCGGTCATAGGATGGGTGACCACAAAAAAAATGTTTTCATCTAGAGCTCCTCCGTGCTTCGGAAGGCACGTTAAGCCGTTGGTCCCGGCTGCATTAGCAGTCGTTAATAACCATCAATCCGCACTGGGCCCGCGTGATGGTTTAAGGCCCGATCTCCCTATCCATCCATAGAGAAGGCCCGTGCCCCAGCAGTGGGGACGTTAATGGGCTGATGATGATGATATATTATAAAAGCAAAAGGTCACTGACTGTCTGATTGACTAACTCAATCATCAAGAAATCTCAAAAACCACAAGCGCTAGGTGTCTCGCATTTTACATGGGAGTTTCTTTTGAGGACGTATTTGCTCACTAAGACGGGATTTTGCGAAATTCAACCCCAAAGGGGGTAAAAGGGGGTGGCAAAGTTTGTAGGAAACTTAAATAGTTTTAATATATAAAACATAAACAGCCCGTATACGCGGAGATATGAACTTCTATAGTTTTAATAAGGGTTTCCAAATTACTAACACATATATACATAAACTTACGCCTATTTCGCACCGTGGTAAGCAGACTATGGAATTACATTTGTTTCGATCCTGACACTTCTCTTGCTTCCTCCACAATCATTAATCGTTTCATACACGCACGCCGGTCCAGAGTATATCGTACTGAACCTTTTCTATGAAAATATAACATTTGGTCAATCCAGATTACTAAAAAATAAAATGTATTTAACTATTATTTCAGAGGGGCTAAGTCGAGGTTGTAAGCTTTTGTATGAAAAATAAAGATCCAAAATGGCATAATACAATACCCTTGCGTAGCCGGGGCGGATTGCTAATACTATTATAGTACGAGATAGAACGTTGCTTAAGGCTTAAGTTTATATGAAACCTAAAACGATATAATATAGAAACATAAACAAAGGTTACCTTTGTAGTTAGTTACGCGAAACCGTTGTAAGGGTGTATCGAACTGACACACAACACGAAGCGCAGTAACGGTGGTATGTGGAGATTAGATGAGTACTGAATAGTCCAGATAACTACCTACTTGGCTGCTTATCAGTTGCTTAACTTTTGCCATGGAATAATACTACGAGTAGAACGGATATTCTCCTCCCCGCACTAATTCGCATCGCGCGCCGAGCTAAACTTACCTCACCCCTCAGTCTCACTTTAGGCTGCGTTTCCATTGACGCGGAGCTGAGCGGAGATGTGTAGGAATCGACCAATCACCGTGAGGGAGAGAGAGACAGAGCGTCTTCGTTTTTCGCTTACTCTAGCGCTGTGATTGGTCAAATCCGCACATCTCCGCTCTTCTCCGCGTCAGTGGAAACCCGGCGTTAGTCTTGGCCGTAAATTGCTAAGGAGTAAGCGGAAGCGCGTAGACTATTTGTCTTTCTCGCACTTATGCGGTAAGGCGGCACATGGTATTACCTCTATAGTAATCATAACAAAGCAAGCAATTTGACGTTTCGTTTCCACTCCGATTTAGATTTACTTAGTTTTTTTTGACGTGACTTGTTGTACATTTGCCTCAAACAGTATTAACTACTTGGCTGGAAAATTGCGCGGCTGGGGCTGTCACCGGGTACAAAAATTGTTTCACTGTAGACACGCAGCTTTACTCGGAAAATGAGAATAAAGTAAAGACGTAACAAGTAACAATGCACTGAAAAGATTCTAAGTCTCTCTTTGTCATACGAGGAAAGTATAATGCACAAAGAAAAACATAAAGACACAGTAAACTAGAAAAAGAATATTTTTGAAAAGGATTGAAGGGTTAGCTCGACTATTATAGACGGCGATACGGCTCACCACCTATCACGTTGGTCAGACAGAAAGCTCGGTAAGTGGGTACTTAGTTCATCTTGCGATGGATGTACCACCGTCGACCCCAATTGGGATAGAGTTGTGAGCTTATATTGTTGAAAAAGATTTGAAAGGTGTGATAACAATATTTCTGAACGTATCAGCCGAATATCGCAATAAAATGTAGGCTGTAGGTACCTATTTATCATATTATGTTTTATTATAGTAATAATAATAACTTGTGGTTTATAGCATATAATAACGAGCACTCAAACATGAAAACAATATGGTTGTAAATGATGTCGTTAATCGATTTCGTAAATGACGATAAATACTGCCTAATTCTCCCATCCCTTCAACGTTGCTGTGCCCTACAGGGTCCATGTTTCAGTTCCTATGCCTATGTAACACCCCATTGTACTACATGGAATGCAATAAGTAATTGAGAATTGAATTGAATCAAGTAGTTATTGTTGTGTGTTTTTAGCTAATGAACATAATGGCATAAGATATTACCATTAGGTAGTATCCTAGGTCAAAGATAAATGATGAAATTCCGATTACCAAATAAAGACAGATCTAAAGGGGACGGTGAAGTTCTTTTTTCTCATCACTAATTCAAGAGCCACGCTGTTGTCGGTGTATTCTCCATGCTACTTTTTAGGGAAAAATAGAGCAGAGGTTTCTTTGTTCTATTTAACTTATTTACGAGTGTGATAAGTGCGACATTTTGTCACGTCTATGACGTCACAGGTTGCTTGTCATACAAATTCTATAGTCATTTCCTGTTTTGACGTTTAGTAAAAAGTAACTGATTTGACTAGTTGGAGTCAGGGGTACATCTATCGAAAGAACGCCTCACCGAGATTTCTGGTAAACCTACCTTTAAAAAGAATAATGGACCTACTAAAATACCATTTAAAGTTGAAGCTCGTTTCAAGCCACAATAACAGTAACTAAACCTTATCATGAACCTTTGAAAGATCGATTAATTACCAGTTAGCCAGGCCATTTGTTTATCTCTCAGATTAAAAACCAATTATGAAGTGGTGTATAGGTTGCCATCCACACAGCGAAGCAAAGACAATGTTTGCGTACAACCTATTGGTTATGCAATGTAGGCTGTGGCGCTTCGAGTTCGGTTTGGTGTAAGGGACGGGATATTGCGAATTGTAAAATACATACATGATTGAAAATCGAGCACAAGTTCACGCTCGACTATATCCCAATAGGGCTAGTCAGAAGTACGTCCATCGCAAGATGAACTAAGTACCCACACCTCAGAAAGGTTTCTGTTAGACCGATCCAACTGTATTAATGAAAACTGCACTTAAGATAACTCATTGATGCAAATCCGGTGCATAGCCGTAGCCGCAGCGGAGAGCCGTGGTAGCCCAGTTGGTATAACGCTTACTTTCACTTTGAAGTCGCAGGTTCGAATCCAGCACAGGCCCAAACCAATGTTTGAATCATAAATGATTATCACTTGCTCAGCGATGAAGGAAAACATCGTGAGGAAACCCACATTCCCGAAAAATGCATTTTCGGAGGTATGTGACTTAACCTGTATCGGGCTGGTTTTCACTTCGCGGGTTGGAAGGTCAGACAGCAGTCGCTTCTGTAAAAAACCGGACCTGTCAAATCTTCAGGTTAGGTAAGCGAACCCCGTAAAAAAACGGGATAACGCTAGGGAGATGATGGTGCAAGTTCGGTATCGGAGTACGAACCGGCGTTCCCTATTTGTGAAGTAATCCTGTGAACAACAGGACCACAGTGACCGGGATATATTATACGAGCAAAAACCTAACAGAATCTATTTAAAGCTGAAAAAAGTGCCCAGTAATTGTTTGTTTAGGTTTTTGTTAAGGTTTTCAAGGTAAGCACAACTCTGCGTCCTTCATGGTAAGATAGCTAACCGATTAACCATTTGCATTAGGCAATAGGTACCCAAACGACAGGCGTCATAATATTATTACCACGCTAATTTAGTCGGTTTTTTGATAGGATTTGGTTTAAACTATAAACTTCTCCTAATGACAGGAAAATGCTTGTAGATAAACTTGTATATTGGAAGTGTTATACAACCCAAGTGAACGATCTTCTTTTTATCGTTGAGACATGGGTGACCAACCTCATTAACCCTGATGTCAGGATTATTAATGAGCCGCCAAAGGCCCCTGACGTGACTCAAGTAACGACTACGTACTTACATCAGTATGTAGTAACCGGGACCAACGGCTTAATGCGCCTTCCGAAGAACGGATCATCTTACTTCTGGACAATCAGGTGATCAGCCTGTAATATCCTAACCAAACTAGGGATCGCAAAGAGATTTTTGTGATTTGGCCAATCCGGGATATTCCCATACTGGTATGCAACCCGTTGTCAACTTAATTCTGTCGGGTTTTTCACCAGTATAAGATTTTGGGAGGGTTTCTTTTTCTGCCTAAAATTGACGTGTGTTCCAATAATTTTATGCCTGTCGGTCACCCGTCACTTTCTTTTTCGGCGGATAAGAAAATTACAAGTATAACTTAAAATAAAATAAAAGGTGAGTACTGGAATCAGCACCGTTATGCCTATAACGCGTACGGTCACGAGCATTAATATGTATACACTTTGGTACCATGCCACTTTAACTTTTTTGACAAATTGAACTGTAAGTCTCACTAAATGTCAAATAAGTTAGTGCGACAGAGTCCTAAAGTGGGTACATTATATTGCTCATGACTGTACACGGTGTTCAGCAACGCACATACCACCTCTGTTCTAGGAAACGTAATTAACACCCGTCTTGTTCTTGTTGATTGACTATCTTCATATTATGACTGTCATTATGTGAATTAGCGTTAACATGACGGAACGTCGTAGAATCAGCGGACTTTATTAGCATACCTACATGCAAACGAATTCCTTTCTTCATAGCTAGCTACCGTGACAACCCGGACAATACAAAAATCTCATTCCTACCGTGTGTCGCCTAAAGCGTAAGTGTGAGAGAGATAGACGAATCGCGCTCTCCCCCTTACTCTTTACTGGCTTACGGCCATCTAAAACGATCCAGAAGGGAAGAAATCGGCGCCAGATGAGAATTGGTGTGGGGAGTTACCGTTCTATCATAGATCCGACAAAGCGCTTCGCATCGTCCTTCATTATGCGCACTGCTAGGGAGTGGAATTCTTTGCCGTCGTCAGTATTTCCGAATGCATATAACCCGGGTGCTTTCAAGGCCAGAGTGAACAGGCACCGTCAGACCTCGTCAATGAATTCGGGCAAGTCTGGGGCCAAGAGAAAACCCATCAAAGGTGAAAAAAAAAATAGATTTACTCTATGCTACCGTCTCGTCAGATTATGAATCTTCAAAATGAATGGTTAAATTATCCTTCCTAGATATTTTTTGCAATCGATTTCATTGCTTCACTTCTGGGAGTAAAGAATAAAATAGAGAATAATATGCGTCTTTAAAGAATGCTGTGGAGTACGACGAGGGTGGCGGAGAATGCTCCATACTCCATCTAGTTGATTGAGGGGATGCCTGTGCCGAGCAGTGGGACATATAATAAGCTATTTATGTCATGCTGAATTTGTAAGCATATGCAAACTAATTCAGGGGTCTGTGTAACTCGTATCAGCGGATATTATACTAGCCAATCCACCTAGCCCGTTGCGTCCAGGTCACGAGCTGACGCAAGGAGATCGGGAAAATCGTTGCTATTAGACTTGCTCAAGATTGTGGTTACCATGGTTTCGGCCATCAATTTTCTATTAGACTACAAAATACCGATCGCGCAGCCCTTGACCTTGACGCATCTGGCCTGACGGACAGAAAGGTGTAATAAATGCTTAACGCTTAAATCCAAATCTTAAATCGTAAAATATCACTCGCCCAGCTTGTCCTTTAGACCACAACGTGACTAGACCGGTTGCAAGCGTGTGCCTTCGCTTTATTGACTTTCGTAACCAATATGATTCATTCTTAATGCACAGTAGTTGCAAACCTATTCCTGATCCGAGCTGTGGATACCCGTAAAACTTAATGCTAACTAAAAAGAAACTGAAATTAATTCTGTTTATGGATGGAAAATGGACTTCTTAACCTTAGCGTTTATTTCAGGCCTTATCAAATTAGAAGAAACCTAACACGGGTTTTTAGATACGAGTAATTGATAACATTTACTTCTTATGAATGCTTTTATGAAATATTGGCCTTTGAACGAATATAACAAAAGTTTTATTGACATATGAAAATATCCTGTTCAAGGAAGTCTGCAGGAGATGAGCGCCGAGCACTCTTCGGGATTCATTTTTCCATTTCCTATCTCATGTACAAGTCTTGTTTGTTTAGCGATCTTCCTCACGGTGCGATTCGATATTGCGATATCGTGATATCGCCTGATAAGGTTGACTCGTGGTTATAAAAAGATTTGACAAACAACATAACATAAGCTCACGACAATATCCCAATGGGGTAGCCAGAGGTACATCCATCGCAAGATGAACTAAGTAGCTACCCAGTACCCACACCCCACCAAGCTTTAAAAAAAACGGATTTTTTACGTTTGATTTTTTGATGACGTCATGCCAGTGATGGGTATTCGAGCGCTTATTTAACTAGACATCATATTATAACCCTACGAAATTCTGTAGCCATGCACGAGATGCCATGTTACTCTTTACTGGCCCGTATTTTACTATAGCCTACATCACAACAACAAATAGAAAGGTTATCAACTATATCGGGCTCCATTTCCGGTAGGGATAGCGAAGGAAAACAAGTTTTATAAGCCTGTCATACCACAGATAGGTTATACGTAGATTTTACCAGGTTGTGTCGAAGCGAAAGTTGATGGTAGGGCTGGCAGAGGAAGACCGAGAAAGACTTACGATGACCAAATTGATACGATCATACGATCTACTCTGAACCGGCGTGCGTGTATGAAGCGATTGATGAATGTGGAGGAAGCAAGAGAAGTGTGTCAGGATCGAAGCAAATGGAATTCTATAATCTCTGCTTACCCCGGTGGGAAATAGGCGTGAGTTTATGTATGTATGTATCGAAGTGACCACTGACCAAGTATCAAAATGGTTTAGTCATAGACGCAGGTGGCCCAATTTTCAATATGGCACCGTGGCCTTCTGCGACTAACATGCATCATACATAAAATCACACCTATTTCCTGTTGGGGTAGGTAGAGAGCACGTAATTCCACTGTTTCTATGACTAAGGTCAAAATAATAGTTTTTTTTTTGCGTGTTTTATTTTTTTTTTGTTTTTAGTTTTTTACCAAAAACTGTATAGTGAAAAACACGTAAGCACCTTTTTGATAAATCACATTCGGATGAAAGATGATCCGTGCTTCGGAAGGCACGTTAACCCGTTGGTCCTGGTTACTACTTACTGATGTAAGTGAGTAGTCGTTACATGAGTCATTACAGGGGCCTTTGGCGGCTCAATAATAACCCTGACACCAGGGTTGATGGGGTTGGTAATTCAACTCACAACACACAACAAAAAAAAGACATTCAGATGTGATATTTGTTAACTTTGGCAATTAACATGCTACTTTCTATTCAGATCAAAACTAGTGATTTCAATTTTGCCCGGATCGAAATTAATTGAAAGAAATCGAGATATTTTTAAAGAAAAATACGTTAAAATGTGATTTGTGAAAAAGGCGCTTCTGCGGTTTTCCCTATTATGTTAAAGTGTTTAAAAATATATATTGCTATCACATTGCCTGTGTAATTACGCAAATGAACAGAGATATCACCTTGACGACATTGCCAATTATATTGACGTAGGTACCTCCTTGATAACAGGTTATGTACTTCGTAATCGTGCTGATTCCGGTAAACACCATCTAAGTTTATTTTAAGTTATACCTGTCATTTTCTTATCCGCCGAAAAGGAAAGGGACGGGTAATCTACAGGCATAAAAATGGAACACACGTCAATTTTAGGCATAAATTTAAAAATCCCTCCCAAAATTTTTATATTTGGCTAATAATTCGAACACTTCAAACGGATTGCATATGACCGAGATGCCTATTTTATTCGCCCGGGTTATTCATTCATATTAAAATTAACAAATGTCAATCATCCGTCCCTTTCCTTTTCGGTGGATAAGAGAATTACGAGTATAACTTAAAATAAAATTAGGTGCTGCAGGAATCTACGTTATTGTCAAAGTCCTCTTCTCCTTCTTCTTATCCTAATATCGATATCGAACGAACTTAATACAATATTCACGCCTGTATTCAGATCGGGATGGGCAGACTTTTAGTCCCACTTGATATTAGTCTTAAGATGTATATAACATAATGAAAAATGGACGTAATATAATGTAAAATAGGGAATTGATCAGGTAGATCGGCCGGATACTCAAAGTCAGAGGGGGTGACCCTAGGTCTGCGTCTTATCAAACGCCGAATGCCACCACTGTGTGTGCGGCATAGTGGTCACGGCACGACACACGCGCGAGGAGTGCCCCGCTTGGGCGGTCTCTCGCGCTGCCGTGTCCACAGAAATAGGGGCTGACCTCTCGCTGCCGGCCATGGTTAGGGCCATGAGCGGCAGCGAGCAGGCCTGGAGAGCGGTCGCCACCTTCGCGGACATGACTATGTCCGGCGGAAACGGCGGAGAGGGAGCGGGAAGACTCTGTCGACTCGCTCCCGATTCGCCGCAGGCGACCGGGTAGGCGGCGACGGGCGTACTTGGTCGCAATCGACCAAGCGCCGCCTTGACGGGGACCTGTGGACGGCGGTCCCCCGACCACCGTCCACAACATAGGTCTCGTGCTATAGGGCTCCCCAAGTGTTCCGGGCAGCCCTCGGCGGAGGGGGAGGCGCTTGACGCGCTCCCATGGGCGCTGGGCCCCAAAGGGCATCCGCCGGCGGGGACGCGGTTGTGTGCAATTGCGTTCCCGTATCCCCGCCACAGGGCGGCAAGGAGGAACACCGTTGGGTTTTAGTGGGTATACCGGGTGGCGACACCCGGGGAGTCCCACATAACCACGTCGTCGCCCCCGGGCGGCGTGGTATGCGTAATGCATTTCCCAACGTTAAAAAAAATAAAAAGGTCTGCGTCTTACCTGGTCCAACGCCTGTCAGTGGTTGTACAACGGGGCAATGCAATGGGTTCGTTTGGACCAGGTCGGACTCAGAACTAGTTGGATGTGACGAAGTTACCTATGTTTCTTTTATAATTATTTATATTTTTGCTTATTAACATTGTAATGGAGGAGCTCGGTGGCGCAGCGGTAAACGCGCTCGGTCTGCGATTGTTGAAGTTAAGCAACTTTCGCAAAGGCCGGTCATAGGATGGGTGACCATAAAAAAAGTTTTCATCTCGAGCTCCTCCGTGCTTCGGAAGGCACGTGAAGCAGTTGGTCCCGGCTGCATTAGCAGTCGTTAATTACTATCAATCCGCACTGGGCCCGCGTGATGGTTTAAGGCCCGATCTCCCTATCCATCCATAGGGAAGGCCCGTGCCCCAGCAGTGGGGACGTTAATGGGCTGATGATGAATATTGTAATAAAATATAATTAAATAAATTGACGTAGCTCGGAGAATTGCAAAGCTGAAGTGGCAGTGGGCAGGACACATAGCGAGGAGAACCGATGGCCGCTGGAGCGGAAAGGTTCTAGAATGGTGACCACGTGTCGGACGACGCTC
Organism: Pectinophora gossypiella; assembly: GCF_024362695.1. Taxonomy (NCBI): domain Eukaryota; kingdom Metazoa; phylum Arthropoda; class Insecta; order Lepidoptera; family Gelechiidae; genus Pectinophora; species Pectinophora gossypiella. The sequence goes on along the minus strand of NC_065415.1, from coordinate 1,921,944 downwards.
AGTGGGTAGGCCCGCTACAAGGTGGACCGACGATCTGGTGAAGATCGCGGGAAGCCGCTGGATGCGGGCAGCGCAAGACCGATCGTCGTTGAGATCCTTGGGGGAGGCCTATGCCCAGCAGTGGGCGTCGTACTGCTGATGATGAAATAAATTTATCTTTTTCATACAACACGGTCAAGACTATATTCCTAACTGGGGTAGTCAGAGGTACATCCATCGCAAGATGAACTACGTATCCAGCTTAACCTACCTAGCTTTCTGTAAAACAAACAAGATGGGTGGCGAGTCGTATCGTATCGTCGTCTACGTATATAATGGTCGAACCTACTGAAAACTGCACTAAAATCAACACAAATGACAATGGGCACATTTGTATGAAACTTGGTCCAAGAACCTCCACTGATGAGACTTATATGTAATGAAAGCTTATACTTTCCCTATGATTCTGGCAAAGTTCTATCAGATTCTGTCCCAGGGATCTTTTTCTACAGCCATGTTTGTCCTGGCTAAAAATGTGATAAAATACAGTGGGGGACTAAAATCGACTCAAGATTTGTTGCTCAGTAACTAAATCTACATAGCCAGGACAAACACGGCCGTAGAAAAAGAATCCCGGGACAGAATCTGATAGAACTTTGCCAGAATCATAGGGAAAGTATAAGCTTTCATTACATATAAGTCTCATCAGTGGAGGTTCTTGGACCAGTTTCGCCCATTCTCCTTTATAAATGCAAAAGTAACTATGTCTGCCACTGTTTTACGCTTAAACTGCTGAACCGATTTTGATGAAATTTTAACATAGGATAGTTTTTATCCCGGAAGTCGTCCCGTAAGGGAATGAAGAGGGGATGGAAAAAACGTGCTGCGTGCCATAATGAAAGCTAGTATAATTTAACATACGATCCCGACGAACCGATTTTCCTCACTCAGCGCTTATCGCTATCTACCCACTCTCTCTCTCTTTATTTAAAAGCTGCGCTCTTGTCGTTGGAGTAATCGCCATTCCTCTCTTCTTCCCGCCAAATCCTTCACCTCTTGATACGACACGACCTGCACCTTCTCTTATATTTGTTTTAGTTGACCCATTAGGGTCGCTTAATTCTTTCAAATATTTTTCCTATCAGACGACGCCCTGAGCCGAGGTTCGCGCCCAACCCTCAGGCCTGTTGTCTTAAATTTTATGGCTGGTGAGAGCCCTCAGCCATTTGTCCGGCCAAGTCATCTGCGGCTAATCTACAGTATGTCACCTCAAAAAAGAAAGACTATAATTTAGACCTCCCTAAGCCAGTGACATTGAAATATTCATTATCTACTTCCTTGAACTTGATCTCAGCAAGTGTGCCAATATTATGTAAATCTTTTTATCTATGTATAATATTACTTTACATAATATACTGTCTGTCTGTCCATTGTTGTGTTTGGACTATGATAAATAAGACATGCTGACATTGCTTACTCATTTACTTAACATGAAAAATAATTTGCTACTAAATGTTTTTTTCTGCTAATAAGCTACAGACTATATCTAGTTTCTAGGTCAAAGATAAATTATAAAATGCTTGCTTAATCTAGAAATAGAAGCCAATATAAGATGATTAAAAATCAATTTATTTTTTTTAAAATGATATAATTTTTTTATTAAGAATTACTTACTATTAAAGACATAAATGGTTCAGTTGGTTCGACTACATTTATTAATGACGCTATAATATATGTGTATTTGTATACCATTTCCATTAAAACATTGTTATAATGTTTCATAAAAAGTATCTCATTTGACTAGGTTGTCCTCTTGCCTATTGTTAAATTTAAATTGTAAGTCTCGCAATGTCTTCTCTTTTTAAACTCTCTTCCTTTTAAGATAGTAAAACTTTTTATAGCAAAACTCTTTATTTATTAAAAAATAAAATACTGCTTAGCTTTGGGCATGAAGTGTTCTTAAATGTGTTGGTGTATATAGGCTGTTTGTCCTTTGGATATGGATGAAACAAAAATTGTTTTAATAGAATAATAAATTACATTGATTTCAGTTTATGCTGTTATTATCAGGTTTAAGGTTTTTACAGAGTTAAATCAGGGATTTAATTATGTTTAGCAAATTATAAAAAGAAATCCTTTTCTTAATATTTGATTGATGTAAATTGTGGAGTTACCTAATCAATGATAATAAATATTATCTTACTAGATTATAAAAAAACTGATTAAAGCATGTTAACATCACTAATCTTATAAAACATGTATATTATCATATTATAATATTTTACTATATTACTAATGATAATGATGATAATATTTGATAAACAACTAGTTAAATTTCATTCAAAAACTTATTTTAAAAAGTCATAAATTTTTATTTGTAACTAGTGTCTCTGGTGTTCCTGGTGTCATATCTTTGTATATTGCATTATAATTGATAATGTTGTAATTTAATAGGTATTCACTGTATGACCTGTGAATCATGTGAGAAATAGCTGATAATGATATCACCAGATGGGAGAAGTTGGAATAACTAACATGTACCTATTACTAATTTATTAATTTATTTATCAATAGTTTAAGACTTGCAAGTCCGAAGGCTGGACAAAGGCCTCACCTTCAATCATATGATATTAAAAGAAAAATATATTAAAAAAAGCATTACAAAATCCTAATCCTATTCTTTGTTAGTAACAATGTGAACCTAAAAACTATGTTAGAGTTAGGTAGTATCCTATACAAAGATAAGTTAAGCAGTCAATGTGAAAACAAATCTTTATAAAATGAGTGTTAAATTTTAAGAAAATAAAAATATAATAACATCTTACCTCTTCAATATCCTTATGAAACTTGATTGGCCGTAGCAGGTAGAACTGTATGGCAAAGTACACAAAGTTTATCACAATAAATGCACTGTTCCACAACACAGCATCCAAGTAGCACTCAATACTCCACGCCCATAGCCCGAAGAAGGCACAGCCGAGGATCAGGGCTACTCGCAGCCACAAGATCCCAGTCTGCGTGTGAGGAGCCAGGAACGACAGCAGGAAACACACATTGGCCACTTGGAAAAATATGTGGTTAATCGGCCGCCACCGCGGACAGTGGTTCAAATACATATCCCACATAGAAGCCATTGAAGGGTCCTGTATAGTCACATTGACATGGTCCAGTATAGGAGAGTCCGACAACTTGGTCGGCGCCACCAGCCCCATGTCGGTGGTGCTCACTGCCTCCGTGACGTCACTGGCCGTCGGCTCCGACACATTCTGCAGGCCAGTCACCACCCCGAGGGCTAAGGCACTGAAGAATAGCATAGTCCCACCTTCCAGCGTTCCTTGTCATCGAAACTACTTCCACAATTAGCATTGGCAACCCCATTCACAACGAAAACACACCGCTACAATATTTACAACAACTGTTTTATTTTTATTAATATTTTATTCTACGCGAAAATAAAATTAATAAAAACTATTCGCACCACTACCGAATTATGAACGAACAGAAAGCACCGACAGCGTCAACTACAATAATACTGGACGCAAAAATTAATTAAAAGTTTTAGCAAGTATTTGGCTCGTTAGGATCCAAAATAAATCGTTAGGAGACAGAAAAAGCAAACAATCGAAGCCTACGCGAATGACAACCGCCTTGCACGAACAAACTGAAAAAAACTGACATTATTTATTTAGGGCTTGCGCTAGTACAACGTTAGTAGAGTACACTTTACTAGTTACAAAAAATAGCAGGTATAACCGTTATTCTACGTTATAGCGTTATAAATTTTCAAAACAAATCAAATTATTTGTGAACATAGGTGTACAAAAAGATGTTACATAAAATGCATTGTAGAAAATGGTCACACATCATTTCACTTCATTCGGTCCAACCAACTATTTTCGAGGCTACAAAAAGATCGCCTTTGATCTATAACATTGATTTGATTATAAAAAAGAATACCCCCCAAAGGACAAAGAAGCAAAGGCATGGAATAAGGAATAGTACTACTTATAGAACGGCGACTTGCCGCTCCCTACCTGAGTCTGGCTCTGAGGTACGTTTACCTCAAGGCACAGAGGGGTCGTCGGACACGCGCGAACCGTTGTTTTGTTTTTTATTAACTTCAACTTTATGGTTGTTTGGCAACCGGTTGTTTTTTATTAGTTTGATAACATGTTCGAATTTTGAAATTTGACGCCGACGACGTTCTTTTGTCTGATTAGAATATTTGATCTTACAGGGATTGCCCTCACGGGCGCGCCTGCGTGTCACCTATAAACATTTATTTTTCATGGTGATTGTTTTTCAAAACTGGCTAATATCTGCACTAAAATTGAACCTAGGCTAATACCTGCTTATATAAAAATAATCTGAATTCAATTAATTACTTTAGGGAATGTATAAGTCAAGTGTAAAGCCTATTTATTTATATTGTAAACCTTCAATGTAATTTTCTTTTTTTTTGTGATTTCTGTGATAAATACACAAACATGAATAAATAAACTGATGATTATAAAAGCTTTTTTCGTAACTAGTACTACCTACCTAAGTAAGTAATGACGGTTAAAATATATATTGCAGCCCTCAGACGTCACACACGCAGTTGCGCATATACGATAATGTCGATGTGTAGTGAACTAATATTTATTTATGCAATGGTGTATAAAAATTAAAACAGTTTAATTTACATGTTAGGTATCCTTTAATATAAAAATAATAATTAATGGTCAACTGAAGCTTTGACGTCAGGCAAAAAAAAATTCACCTAATTTTTCGTTTTCGACTTTAAATCTTTTTTTTGTTTAATTAGGAATGTAATATAAAATAATCGATCTTATTTATTTCTTTGCGCTTTATTTCCCAAGGTGTTAAAACATCAAACATGATTTCAGATTTTCAGTGTAACGGACATAATATTTTTAAAGTCTAAATCGCTTTCGGCAGAAAATACGTTCTTTTATTCGATTAGAAGACAATGACTCCTCAAAGGCTAGTAACTAATTATAACGATCAATGTGAAACGTCCAGCACTAATATGAATTTGACAGTAGCGGCATGGCTGCGTTTTTCTCAAATCCAATTAGCGTCGTTTATCATAAAAAAATGAAACAAATATCAAACTTGACGATAGCTTGCTCAGAACAATAACTAAAGCATAGAAGGAAGGCTAAAATAAGAATTCAGAAACTATAAACCGGCTCTCTTCTAGCTTACGACACAAACTATGAGTGAGAAAAGGACAAATGATTCGCTCTTTGCTTCATTTTTTCCGAGGTTGTCACAACATGAAATGTCATTTGGACCTATTGGACTCATTTTAACTCGGCCAAATACATAGTAACATACATAAGAAGATTTTACTTATATTTACCGAACTATTTGACACGGTCGCGTCAACTGTGTTTACGAGTGTCTTGTGTTCAGATTGTTTTAAGTGATAATTTAACAATATTTTTCCAAATAAATGGAAAGAAACTTTTATTTATATCAAATAATTGAGTGTCTCGACTGTGTGACATTATGTCTTGTGTGGTATGGGGCTGCAGCTCACATTCAGGAAGAAAAGAAAATAGCCAACAACTTCTGTCGTTTCATCGGTAAGTTTTTTGTAATTTTCTAGTGAAATGTGAACTGCTGAACAATTTTAGGAAAGTAATATGTTTTGCTGAATAGATTTGTAGCATAAAATATTTGAGATATCCATTATATTATACGTTTCATCGATGAATACGGAATTGATTTGAGGTTATGTTGATTGTCCATAGTGATGTACTAAAATTATCGATACTTTTAATTTTTAGATTTCCTGTAGACGATAACAAAGAGAAAGAATGGATAATTCGCATTAATAGACGAAATTGGATTCCAAATAAGTACAGCCGTATTTGCTCGAAACATTTTACTGCGGATTCATTTATGTGTGTTCCTAATTCAAAGTGGAGGCGTCTTCGAGACGATGCTATTCCTACATTGAACATTATAGATCAGACAGATGAAATGGTGTTTAAATTTAAATTTCAGCCTAGCCTGCATCATCTCACTGCTGGATAGATAGATAAGATATTTGTATCATGTTATCACAACACGTTTATACTATCTATCATTCAACTACATATTATTATGTACTTAATAAACTTAGTATATACTAAGTCTGTAGTTGTTTTATGTCTAAACAATTATGAGTTGTACACGTTTTATATAAGTAAATTATTATTATCTTTGATTTCAGATATTAAATCCAAAAGTGTCGACTGGATTTACATGAAAAGGTATATCAAATAATTTTCTTTTTTTATATTTTTAATATGATATACATATATAGAGTGTATAATTCAACCAGCTGCACAATGCACTTAAATCAGATATATTTTACTTTTATTTTTATAGATTATTTTGTACATATACTATTTTAACATTATTATTAAACTTTATTTCAGTCAGTTCAAGAAGACGAGATGAAAAATTTAAAAGAAAAGCTGAACAAGTCCCGCCTCAAGATCAAACGACTTAATGAAAAAAAAAAAAAACAATGTGACAGGGTGTCACAAAGACAGTTTCTAAGCAAATTGACACTGTTTAGAAATTAATAAATTTGTATTTATTGTAAATATAATGTACATAATTAATAACGTGTGAAATAAATACTTGCTAATGAAAATGAACAGATTTACGATCTAATTTATATTTCATTTTACCTCCTGTTCTTATTTACTCCTACTCCAACACTCCAGGTTGATACGAACTGCGCCCAATAAAGAATGTAATGAATGTTATAGATTTGTGTAAGCGACTTAGATAAATCTTGACTAAACCTTCCTTTACAAATACAAATATACTTTATTGCACACAACATACAATACTTACAAGTTTTACACGAAAGATACAGTACACCACCTACCTACCTTTTACTTTCCCTTTCTGTTCTCTTATGAATACTTGTATGCCGTATTTTTTTAAGTATAATGCTATATCTAGTAGGTACGAGTATGGTAATCCTAGTATTGAAACAGCTTGTAGCCCTAGTAAAGACCGCCATTTTATGTTTACAGAGTGGCACGTTTTTTCTGTAGGTATTTCCAGTCCATACTCTTTTCTATGTCTATGGCGTGACCCCATCGGGCCTCTTACTGTCTGTGCGGCTTAGACCCGGCGGCGGCGGTTCCAATTTGCACGGCACGTCGATCGACACCAGTGCACGGCGGATGACATCATAAATAAATTCGAATATTACAAAATACTTACCGATGAAACGATAACAGTTGGCTATTTTCTTTCCTTCCTGAATGTGAGCTGCAGCTCCAAACTAATATAAACCAGACAATATAATCCAAAAATGGTTAGATACTTACCTATCAGAGACAGAGTCTCCTTTCATCAAGAAGAAGATAATTGCATCCTACAAAAAGAAATCTTGTAAAAAAAAATTTATCGACATTAATTGTAAGTAAATTTAATTTTATCGACATATTACTAAAGTGAAACCCAACACTAGGCAATGAAAAACTTGTGACAACCTACGAAATTACGAAACAATTTTTGTATATGCGTCTTTGTCTAACATTACGCCGGTTCCGTAAGATAAAGTAGAGCAGAATTATAGAGTTCTGTTGCTATTTTAGCCTTCCTTCTATGCTTTAGTTATTGTTCTGAGATAGCTTGATAGTGCTCTCTCTTTTCCAGTTTAAATTAAAGACGTTAATTGTCTTTAAAAATACAGTTTAGATAACCTGGCATAAGTTGGAGGCGAAAAATGAATCAAAATAAATAAAAATCGCCGTTTTCTGAAACTATATACACAAAAAATTTCTTCCAGAACAATGAATGTGCCTTGTGATTTGTTGTTACATCCAGAATTGTTGACTAATGAGCAGCTAAAGGACATAATTCAGCAGGTATTTTAGGGGCGCGCTTTTTGATCACATCTCATTTGTAAATTGTATAATTAATTACACAAATTTCTGTTGTTTTAGAGACACTTAAAGATTCCCTATATTGAGCAGATGCAGAGGGATGATTTATTAGATTTGTTCCATCAATTTTGTGTGCCGTATGGACAGAGAAGATACCGGGATTCTGGTAGAGGGAAGATCCTGAACAAGACAAGGCAAATGAGCCCAGAAAGGCCACCGAAGTTTAACACAATAAACACTATTGAAAGTAGAAAGTTATCCCGTACATGGAGTAGTGACAGAATAAAGCCACCACCAGACCTGTTATCAGGACATATGAAAAGAATAAAATTAGAAAATAAGAGTCCTACTGTAAATAAAGATGTAAATAATATTAAGAGGAAAATGTCTGTTGATGGAGTAAGTATAATCAAAACTTGTTTGATTTCATATCATATACCTATTGTTTTAAGAATAAGTTTATGCAGTTATTATCATAATTAAAATACATAATAACGGGTTCTTACCGTGTTATTATGTGTTTTAATTATCATACCTATTTCTTAGGGGTGTTAAGAACTAGCAAAATAGTTGAAAAATGTTGGGTTAAATCATCCTTGCTCCCGTCTTAAATTTATCATAAACTAGATTTGTTTAAGTTTGTTCATTCATCATAAAATGTTATTATTTTCAGGATACTTTAATAAATGAGAGCCCACCTCCAAAGAAAGATAAGAAGCCAATTACATGGCCTTAAGGTCCAACAATTCAATTCTTCGTAGCAGGTGAAGGTGGATCTTTACCAAGATCTGGAAAAATGTTGTCTAAGAAAAGAAAGAATTGTCTATTCTGTGGAGTTGTGTGTGTTTTATACACAACTTATACTCCTTTAGTGTGGAAGAGCTGGTTACTAAGAGACAACCCGGTATTGAAGTCGTAAGATGGATTGATGAAATTTATGGGGTCAGTTAATGACAAAATGATTATTTATTATGCAGAACATAAGTATAAAAATGGACCTGTTAATCTGCAAATGAATTGATATGATTAAGAGTGTTAGAAAAAGTGATGCTGTAACTGAGGGAAAGGCTGAAAACTAGGTGTAATTTAAAAAAAAATAATGAACTGGACATTTTATTTTATATTATGATTTTATGTACATTACTTTTAATGTTTTCTATAACTTTTAATACTGTAATGAAATTGTTTTTTTTTAAACAAACCTAAATGTAATTAATTGACATTCTATTTTGTATAATATTCTTGTTGTTAATTTGTGAAGTTAGCAATGATAATTAGGAATATTGGTAGTCACAAAATTGATTCATGTATTTATCATTGATGTATAATGTGTAACTAGTATTTATGGCAAATTATTGATGAAAGTGAAACGGTCTGGAGGCGCATGTTGCTCAGTGAAACTGTTGTTTTTGAATAGAAAAATAAAATACTATCAATAATATTTTAAAACCTCTTTTATTATTGATATCACCTTATGATAATTAAAACAAAGAAAAACGTCAGTTGTCATTCTGACAAAAAGAAAATTATATTGATATAAATAAATATAATAAAAATTTTATAGAATAAAATTTAGCTATAATTCGTAATCATGTTTGAACCGAGACAAGTGAAGTCGGTGAAGAGTAGACAGGACACGATAAACCAGGGTGATGTGGTTGATATCGAGAAGAAAGACGTACAGCCGAGCATGGCGAGGGTGCAGTCCCATTTCCTGGTACCCTCTGAAAAGCTGGACAAAGTAACCAAAAGGGTCATAGCTCCGTACGCCCAAATTGAAAGGAAGGGTGTCAAACACGAGGAAGAGGTGGGGACTTACTTAGACATAAATAGATTCACAATGTTCCTAGAAGAAACAGTGGATTTGGACTCGCTTCTCTTCGAAACTGCCATGGTTTTGAAGACTGTCACGCATAGTTCTGGTGAGAATAATAATTATAATTATACAACTATAAATTTAATTAAACAAGTATACGACTATACTTGTTTTCTTTACAAAAAAATCAAGCTTGTTTTTATCAAACAAGCACATAATTTGAGTTCTAATCCGAATTCTGTGCTTTGGAGAGCTCGCGTTCACTTGGCGTTCACACTTAGGTGTCACTTCTAGCTATTGATTTAAGTCGTCAATGTTACGAGGTTACCTATGACGTTTTAGAAGACCGTTAAAACAATAAACAACGTTTTGAAAGCAAACCTATTATGGTTATGCGTAAATTCTCTATACGCGCCTGATATTTTATAGAATTTGTATCTAATATATTTCATTTTATTGTTTTATTTATTTTATTTTTTTTTTTTTCATGGAGAGTATTTAGACTGGAATGGAAAATGCTACACCGACAAGAGCGTGGCTCTTAAATTGATGATGATGATCTAATATATTTGCTATTATATTTCAACAGGCGCTTTCGTTTACATCGTGGATAAGCTGATGAATGAAATAGTTTTGATGCCTCAAAACACAAATAATCCGGAACGGCATGAAGTTAATTTACCTATAGGTATCTTATATTAGTTCTTTATTACTAGCTACCATATGAATATAGAATCAACAGGTTGGGACTTAGAACTACAACATTATAGTATGACAAATACATAACTACATACCAGGTGTAAAACGAATTGATCGAGTTAAAAACACTGTGCTGCGCTCACAAACCGGTATAGCTGACGTTGGCAAGAAGACCGCCAGGCTAAAGTGGGACTGGGCTGGACACGTGTGGAGCATGCATCCGGAACTATGGGCAAAGATCACCACGCACTGGGTACCACAGGACGGACACCGTAGACGTGGTAGACCCCGGAATCGATGGCGCGATGATCTTGACGGTTATCGAAAGGACTGGCACAGAACCGGGATACTTGGAAAGACATGGGGGGAGGCCTTTGCCCAGAAGTGGAATCACACAGGCTAATAATAATAAATACATAACTGCCAAAATGATTACTTACCCCTTCCTCTTGGATTCGCCGTTGCTCCTCGCTATAAAAATCTCCTAGACTAAGCACTAGAGCACTAGAGCAGCGCGGTGAAGTATGCTCCATACGCCCTCCCGGTTGATTGTGGGGAGGTCTGTGCCCACTGGTAGATCGCTATAGGCATAAGTATGTTTGTTTTTACTACACATTCGTTTGCGTATCTTCCGCTCCATCTTCTCTGAATTTAACGTTAAGTCATGAGCAATATAATGTACTCACTTTAGGACTCTGTCGCACTCACCGTCCCCTTTACAACTTGCACCTGAAAACTCCCCCCTATTCTACGCAAATGTACGGTGACTCTTTTACCGTGCAGGCCGTCAAACTGTGGAACGCGCTACCCAGGGTCACTCGGGAATGTGACACGGTGGGTAGTTTTAAAAGGAACTTGAAGGATTATTATTTGAGTCTTGCTTGAGTTGCATTAGTCGTATTTGTATGCATTTACTTATTTATTTAGGTATATATATATATATATATATTGTATATAGTGTGTATTTTTATAAACCAATATAGAAAGTATATAATATGTTTATATATTTATGAAATATATATTGTATTATAATTTATTTAAATGTGGTTTGTAGGTTTAGGTTAATATTGTGTCTTATATTAGTATAAGTAATTTCTAAATAATTTGTACGCGTATGTATGTCTATCTATATAATATTATACGTTGAAAGTCTCTCTTGTCACGTAGGTCAGCTGGAAGAAATCTCTTTGTTTAGAGATAAGCTTGCCTGTACTATCTGTTTTCTTTGTATGTTTCTTGTGTCTGTTTCATTGTGTACAAATAAATAAATAACATATTTGACATTTAGTGAGACTTACAGTTCAATTTGTCAAAAAAGTTATTGTGACATGGTACCAAAGTGTATACATATTAATGCTCGTGACCGCTCATTCTAAATATTCAATTTCTAATCAGTCTCATTTTGAACCTCGCGGCGGACATAGGTACCAAATTTTTGTAACTACCAAACAAGAAGTTAATTTCAATTAAAACTTTTCAGTGATTTTAAAAAAGTTGTTTTTTAAATACCTAATCTCGACCTTGGGCGGAAGGCAAGAGGGAAACCACTGCCCTATGTTTCCCTAAAAAGTAGCATGGAAATGCAGCACCGACAAGAGCGTGGCTCTTAAATTGATGATGATGATGAATCTCGACCCCTGTCGTAACAGTACGGCCACATTCACTGCACACCTCCGACATAGTTGTAAGTTATGGCCGCAGGTGGTCGGGCCTTCAACTCGTCGCGTTTAGAGTCGAGCTCACCCAATAATAATGAACTTCTAGCGGAAGGTAAAATAGCAGCGGCGCATGTGGCTGCAACCAAGGAGTTCCTCCTCCTGGACGACGTGGAGAGGGACAGACGCTTCGGCGAGGGCCTGAAGTGGATCGACGCTAAGGTGGCGCTGTGTATGCCCGTGGTGAAGCCTGATGGGGAGTGCTATGCTGTGCTGGAACTGTACCGGACGTATGCCGAGCCTTATGATAATGTTAGTTAAATAAATATTAATAATATTAGTACCCTATAATCTAGATAAATGGCGCTGGCGTCGGTGAAAGAAAATATTATTTATTCTTAGAGGACGCTCCAGTTCCAATACGAAAACACCATAAACAAAACATAAACAGCCTATAGTCCCACTGTTGGACCTGTGTCCAATTCTGAGGAGCCTGTGCTCCTCAATCAACCAGAGGGGGTATGGAGCATACTCCACCACGCTGCTCCACTGCGGATTGATGTAGGTGTTTTAACGGCTAATAGCCGGGACCAACGGCTTAACGTGCCCTCTGAAGCACGGAATCATTTTATTTTTTCAGACAATCAGGTGACAAGCCTGTGAAGTCCTTACCAATCAAAGGGCAATCTCACTAAGTGATTTCGACAATGTTCCTATCGAGAATCGAACCCGGCCCTCCAGATCGTGAGCCTAACGCTCTAACCACTAAACCAAGGAGGCTGTTGCTAAAATGTAAAACTTTCTCCTAATCAATGAAACAAAAGGTGTGGTCGGGATAAATGGACCTCATTCAGCATAAGCCGCGGCGTGAGCCACGACGCTGGTATTGTACGGGCCCAGCCGAGTGACGATATATAGATCGAAAAGCGCATGGACAGGAGGAGGACCCAGTGGGGTAACGGTTAACACGCTCGTCCCGGCTTGACAAGAACTTACAAAGTTTGGGTCGCCGGCTTGCTTCTCAAACGCGCTCGAAATCTACCGGACTTGCACAAATGAGCTATTAACAGTTGGCTCGACTATTATAGACGGCGATACGGCTCGTCCCAGCTTGACTGCGGGTTCAACTTGTCTGAGTCCGATATTTTCGATTCAATTTTCTCTTTGTGAGTGCTATAAAAACAAAAATCCTTCAAGTAGTCATTCATTCCGTGATTCGGAAGGCACGTTGAGCCGTTGGTCCCAGTTACTACTTACTGATGTAAGTATGTAGTCGTTACATGAGCCATGTCATGGGCCTTTGGCGGCTCAGTGATAACCCTGACACCAGAGTTGCTGAGGTTGATATTCCACCTCACAACTCACACGATAAGAAGAAGTAGTCATTCTAAAGCCGTACCTTTTTCTCTCCAGAACGTGGTGTACACTGTGGTGAGCGTGGCTTGCTGGGCGGGCGCAGCGGCGCACCAGGCGCAGGCGCGAATCACACTGCAGAAGACAGCCCACCTCAACTCAGAACTACGCGCACTACTGCAGAGCTACTTCTGTGACCTGGCCTCTATCGACACCATGCTCACTGACATGCTCGTATGTTGCAAAAATACCATTTGCAGTTCTAAAATCCAGCATTTCATCAATCAAAAAGTAAATGAACTGCTGCTGTCTGTTATCGTGTGGGGCGTGAGGTGGATAACCAAATTCAAACCTGGTGTTAGGGTTATTATTGAGCCGCCATAGGCCCATGACATGGCTTATGTACTTAACCGTACTGTTCTGCTAGTGTAACTGGAGATTTAATTAGAGGTTTAATTTTTAAGGTTCACTACCCCAAAACACAGACAGACAGAGTAAGTACTGCGGGGCAGAAGGCAAGAGGGAAACCACTGCTCTATTTTTCCATAAAAGTAGCATCGAGGATGCTACACCGACAAGGGCTTCGCTCTTAAATTAGTATTAGTATTAGTGATGACCTCAAAACAAAAACGGAATCCTTATAGGATCACTTTGTCCGTTAACATGTCTGTCAAGACCTTTTTTCTCGGGAACGCGTGGAAGTATCACATCTAATAATTTAATACTTATATTTACTTACCTCGCAATACTCAAGTTGGACTCGTAGTTGACTTTAAAAAAACTTTTTACATTTGACTTTCTTTTTGCTTTTTTTTTGGCTTTTTTCCCTTTTTTACATTTTTTTTTACTTTTTTAAGTAAGTATATTTGATTAGATTTGAATGGAAGAGCTCGGTGGCGCAGCGGTTAACGCGCTCGGTCTGCGATTGTTGAAGTAAAGCAACTTTCGCAAAGGCCGGTCATAGGATGGTTGACCACAAAAAAAAAGTTTTCATCTCGAGCTCCTCTGTGCTTCGGAAGGCACGTTAAGCCGTTGGTCCCGACTGCATTAGCAGTCGTTAATAACCATCAATCCGCACTGGGCCCGCGTGATGGTTTAAGGCCCGATCTCCCTATCCATCCATAGGGAAGGCCCGTGCCCCAGCAGTAGGGACGTTAATGGGCTGATGATGATGATGATTTGATTAGATTACATTTGATTTGGCTTTTTTTTACTGTTTCTCAATACTCCAGGCGGTAGTGAAATCCTTCGTGGGAGCGATGCGCAGTAGCTTCTACATCCTAGACCGTGATGTCCACAACGACCAGATGATGGCAGAGATGTGGGACGACGGCTGGACAACGGAGAAGACCAACATGCCAAGGAAGAAGGTTAAGGTTAAGTGAGTGGACATTTATTGATGTCTTTTTGTCAACAATAAAATCAGCCGAGGCATATATAAAAATAATTTTTGCTTGATATTTGGATCAATTAAGTAAGGATAGCAAACAAAAGGCGCGAAAAAAATGTAAATGTTTGGGGCGGAAGGCAAGAGGGAAACCACTGCCCTATTTTTCCCTAATAAAGTAGCATGGAAAATGCTGCACCGACAAGAGCGTGGCTCTTAAATTGATGATGATGAAGTAAGGATAAATTTATGTTGCTACCTATATTGCTTCACTTTATTTTGATCAGAATTATAAGTAATGGATGAAAGATGTGTATGTATTACAAGAAAAACAAAAATAGGCCTGTCTATCAAAGACATGAATGGAGAATGATATGTCGTCAAAAGCGTGGCTCTTAATGTTCTTCTCTTCTTATCGTGTCGATGGCAAACTACGTAAATAGTATCGGCCCAAAACTTGGCAACAAGTATGGCGCTATCTGCAGCGCTCATCAGATCCTCCTGCGTACAGGTGTTCGGGCACACAGGACACGATGTAAGGTGTTCCATCGTTTGGGGAACAGTGCCGCACTTGCACTTTATGTCCGAGCCATCCGAGAAACCCCACCTGAACAAATTGTCCTTACTTCGGCCCACCTGAGTCCGAAGTCTATTTAGAGACTTCCAGGTAAGCCAAGGCAAATCAGGACCTGGCGGAGGTCTCTCGGACGGCCAAACAAAAGGTTTTGGGAGGTGTACCCGTTCCTGTTAATAATGATGAAATATAAGGTCAATATTATCACCAGCCTCACCCAGGAACAGAGTCCAGCAGGGTACGTGGCACGTACCGGGGAGTCCCTGAACGTGACAGACGCGTACAGAGACCACAGGTTCGCCAAGGAGATCGACCCCACCACCGGCACCGTCGTCCGATCCGTTCTGGTGTCGCCAATCATCGATAAACAGGGAGTTATTGGTGAGTGAACAAGATCGGTGAGAAATGCAGCCACTCTTCTCCCTTCACCAGCAGGGCTAACGGTGAGTGTCATTGGGACCTTTGCGCCGGGTGAAGCGAGGGGGGAGGGGGGCCTGTTTGACTAAGCAGGATCCTTGCTACAGCTACAATGTTAAGTAAGTAGGTATTTTCTGTTTTTTTATGTGCAACGTGATAAAACTATCGATCGATTCAATAAATTTCGTCGAAATCGATCGTCCGCCTCTGTGGTCCACTGGTTGAGCGTTGGACTCGTGATACGGAGGCCCCGGGTTCGAATCCCTGTGGGGACAAATCACTTTCTGATCTCTAGTTTGGTTAGAATATTACAGGCTGATCACCTGATTGTCCGAAAGTAAGATGATCCGTACTTCGGAAGGCACGTTAAGCCTTTTTCCCGGTTACAATTTACTGATGTACTTAAGTGAGTAATCGTGACATGAGCCATGTCAGGGGTCTTTGGCGGCTCAATCATAACCCTGACGCCAGGATTGATGAGCCTGGTATTCCACCTCATAACCAACACGATGAGAAGTCGAAATAATTTTGTTTGTATTTTGACAGAATGACATGATTTATTTGGGTTCACATACCTATTAAGTAGTACCAATCGATCAGCCAGTAACTGACTGGTCTAACTGATTATAATTGTTTATTTTAAGTGAATAAAGAGTTTTTTTTGTATATTTTTTTGTATTGTATCATTTACCATTATTTCCGAAACGTGTGAATGGACGTTATGGTCCGAGGAAGGTTTTTTGATGTCCCCCAGGGGTGGTGTCAGTGACCAACAAGAGCAACGCGAAGCCCTTCGACGATGAAGATGAAGACATATTCAACGTGTTCATCAGCTACTGTTCCCTCATCGTGCACTTCTACAACATGCAACTCAAGAAGACTTACCACGTAATTATTTAAAATGCAATTTATTAAATCTTTACAAACGTCTCTGCTGCTCTGTGACAGCATTTTGTCCGACCAAGTAGTTGATGCATATCTCATAAGTCACGTCAAAAAAGCGACAGCTCCATTATGGATCACCCAGAAATGCCCTAGTCCAGCCCCTAGAAAACGATCTAGGCGATATATCGTGCCTCGTTTTCTGAATTGACTGAGGAATCTAATTCTGATTCTTTGATTTGCTGAGCCACCTTAAGGGGCCGTCCATTAATCATGTGATGTTGTTTTTGGCATTTTAACCCCCCCTCCCCCTTGGTAATACATGGTGAGGATCAAGCCTACACCCCCCCCCCCCCCCATCCTATATCACGTGTATTTTTTAGTAAGTACCTACCAAAATAATTGCACGAAACGCCGCTTTCAGTATCGCGCGTTTGCCGGAAAAATAAATACTCGTGATATATTACTACACCCCCCCACCCCCTTATGATATTTCGTGATTTTTTCATGGACCCCTCCCCCCCTCTCGAGCCTCGCATGATTAATGGACGGCCCCTAACGGCTTGATTGAGCCCATCTATAGGTACTGTACCATCATTAAACAATCCACATTCTAACACTAGCGTGGACGCGTTGCGTTACGTAGGAGTAGGGGACGACCCAAGAAAGTAAGTAAACCCAAGAAGTGTGGGTGGACTGTGTGAAGAAGCGAAGGACGTAATATACGATCCCGACGACCCGATTACTCCATAGAGGCGGCCAATCAACTCGCGCTACCAAACACTTCAGAACGCCGATACCGACCCCGCCGGCGTAGTCGACGATTTCCCCCATTTAGACCGACTAGGATCGATTAATTCTTTCAAATATTCTTCCTCTCAAACGACGCTCTGAGCCGAGGTTCGCGGCCAACTGGGCACCCTCAGGCCTGTTGTCTTAAACGTTGTACCGAGTGAGAGCTCTCAGTAGTCCCCATTTATCCGGCCAAGTAGTTAATGCCATCTGCGGCAAATGTACAATAAGTCACGTCAAAAAAAAGTTGAAACCCAGTTTAATTAAAACAGACAATTGGTGGGCCTTTGTTCAGTGAGATGCATATCACGGAGCAGATAAACTTAGGATGGAATGTGCTAATATCCATAATAACTTTCTAAAGCCACAGGGAAATAGTGTGTGTATGTGTGAAGAAGGATTATGTGTGTGGAATATGTGAGTACTGAAATGACGGCTGACAGAAATGAATGGAAGAGGAATACATGTTGTGCCGACCCCACATAGAGTGGGCTGAGGACAGGAGTATGATGATGATTCTAACACACAGCTCTTTTTTTTGACGTGACTTATTGTAGATTTGCCGCAGATGGCACTAACTACTTGGCCGGACAAATGGGGAGCGCTGAAGGCTCTCGGTAACTAACACACAGCGTAGCCTAATGAGGGTCGTAATTAGTGACGTGACCTGTGATGGTGATCTTCCAGCAAAACCTGAACTACGTGTACGGAGACCTGATGACCTTCCACATGAAGCCGTGCAAACACGACACGGATGAGCTCATGGAGTCCAGCGGAGTCGTGCTGGCTCCTCCCAACTTTAGAACGTTAGTTTGGTTCCATAATCTTAAGCTCACGACTATCCCACTTGGGTAGTCAGAAGTACATCCATCATAAGTCCATTACGAACTAAGTCACCGAGCTTTGTTAGACCAACGTGATTGGTGGTGAGCCGTATCGCCGTCTTAATGCTCGAGTCAACTGTGTTAATGAAAACTACACCTAAGTATAGGATATGCACCAATGAGTTCATAACTAAGATTATGAACTCATTGGTGCATATCCGGTACCGGGGTTCGACGGGGGCGGGAACGCTGTGATTGGTCAAATCCGCACATCTCCGCTCTACTCCGCCCATCTCCGCAACAGTGGAAACCCGGCCTTATGTTGCGTGTTTTTTACTCACTTACATCAGTAAGTAGTAACCGGGACCAACGGCTTAACGTGCCTTCCGAAGCACGGATCATCTTACTTTTTGGACAATCAGGTGATCAGCCTGTAATGTCCTAACCAAACTAGGGATTACAAAGTGATTTTTGTGTTATGTCCCCAACGGGATTCGGACCCGGGACCTCCGGATCGTGAGCCCAACGCTCAACCACTGGACCACGGAGGCCGTAGTAGACCAACGGTGGTGAGCCGTATCGCCGTCTATAATGGTCGAGCTAACCCTTCAATCCTTTTCACAAAGACTCTTTCTAGTTTACTGTGTCTTTATGTTTTTCTTTGTGCATTATACTTTCCTCGTATGACAAAGGGAGATTTAGAACCTTTTCAGTGCATTGTTACTTGTTACGTCTTTACTTTATTCTGATTTTCCGAGTAAAGCTGCGTGAGTGATGATGACCCATACCTCACCGAGCTTTCTTTTAGTCCAACGCTGTATCGCAGTCTGTAATGAATTACGAATATAAGCATTCGACATATTCCCAGATACGACTACCACATCAGCGAGGGTAACAAGGAAGATATGCCGGGGCTGGTGGTCTACATGTACACGGAGACGTTCGCGGACAGGAACTTCGATCGCGTGATGTTGGCAGAGTTCGCGCTGACAATCCTGCGCAGCTACCGCGCCAACCCGTACCACAACGCTGAACACGCCTTCTGCTTCACCCACACCATGTTCATGATCCTCGTCAATAATACTGGTATCCTTGATTTTGATGAGGTAAGTTGGTAAACAGTGATAACAATAAATGAGGAGCTCGGTGGCGCAGCGGTAAACGCGCTCGGTCTGTGATTGTTGAAGTTAGCAACTTTCGCAAAGGCCGGTCATAGGATGGGTGACCACAAAAAAAAGTTCATCTCGAGCTCCTCCGTGCATCGGAAGGCACGTTAAGCCGTTGGTCCCGGCTGCATTAGCAGTCGTTAATAAACACCAATCCGCACTGGGCCCGCGTGGTGGTTTAAGGCCCGATCTCCCTATCCATCCATGGGATGGAGGGAATGCCCGTGCCCTAGCAGTGGGGACGTTAATGGGCTGGTGATGACGATGATGAATAACAATAAATATGTCAATCACTTTGTGATCCCTAGTTTGGTTAGAAATTTTGTCCGGTTAAGTAATTAATGCCATCAGCGGAAAATCTACAACGTCACGTTAAAAAAAAGGTTAGAACATTATAGGCTCATCAACCGATTGTCCGAAAGTAAGATGATCTGTGCTTCGGAAGCCACGTTACGCTGTTGGTCCCGGTTACTACTTACTGATGTAAGTGTCGTTACATGAGCCATGTCAGGGGCCTTTGGCGGCTCAATAGTAACCCTGACACCAGGGTTGATGGGGTTCGTAATCCATCTCACAACCCACACGATAGAAGAGAAGATAAACATGTTATTCAAGTAACATAGACTCACGTTAGTAACAAAACTTAAACTAAATGACGTGACTTTTTGTAGATTTGCCGCAAATGGCATTAACTGCTTGGCCGGACAAATTGGGAGCACTGAAGGGTCTCAACCGGTACAACATTTAAAACAACAGGCCTGAGGGTGCCCAGTTAAGTACATAAGAGTAAGATAAGTTGAGATAAGTATATAAGATACTACATAAGAATAAGTCACGCAAAAAAACTGAATAAAGATATTTATTTTTTTGAATTATGTTTGCCCCAGACGGCGGCCCTGATGCTGGCGGGGCTGTGCCACGACCTGGACCACCCCGGGATGAACAACAACTTCCTCACGCTCATCAAGCATCCTCTCGCTTCCATGTACAAGACCTCCATGCTCGAGTACCACCATTACTTCCTTGCTAAGAAGATCATTGAGGTATGAGGAGAGTTGGATACAACTCTAGTATACATATTTCTTCAAAAAACCTTTGCAACACGCCACGGTAATAAAATATAACAGTGATTAAAAAACGATGACTAAAGAATACACTCATCATTATCCTCCCCAGCATTATCCCGTTTTTCACGGGGTCCGCTTACCTAACCTGAAGGTTTGACAAGTCCGGTTTTTTACAGAAGCGACTGCCTGTCTAACCAATCCGCGAAGGGAGAGTCCATTACAGGTTAGGTCACATGCCCCCGAAAATGCATTTGTCGGTAATGTGAGTTTCCTCACGATGTTTCCTTCACGTGATAATCATTTATGATCCAACCATTAATTCAGTTCGGTCTTTTAGACCTGTGCTGGATTCGAATCTGCGTACTCAAAGTGAGAGGCAAGCGCTCTACCAACTGGGTTACCAAAGGCTAAACTAATAGGTTTAAATAATAATTCGAGCCACGAACTCATTGCCAAGTCATATTAATAAGTACTTACTTAAACATGATTGTGAAGAAAGCAAGATAAGTGTGTCAGGATCAAAGCAAGCGGAATTCCATAGTATCTGCTTACATCCGTGGGAAATAATGAATGACATAATACTTAATGCAGAATCTGCGACAGCAACGCGACGCCGCGGCCGCGGAATGTCTTTCGTGACACGGAGTATACTTATTTTAAACATAATTTATCTTAAATGTCTGAGAAAACCACCTGAGTGAGCAACTTCTTGAAGTTGGAGTAGGTACTTACCTACTCCAACTCTCGCGACGTGGCAACCGCGCTGCACGAATCATATCGAGCGCTTTGGAGCAATAACCGTACGACGATTATCCCCGCAAGTAGATAGCATTCGATGTATCTATTAGGCGAAATTCTCGATATACTTAGATCTAAATAGAGACGCGCGCGGCGCGGATGGCGTGCAGACACTCGTAGCGAACGCTTTCTATGAATTTTATGAAGCTCTGATTCATTTCTTGAGCAGGACAAGAAGATCCTCGCGAAGCTGTCGACGAACGACCAGGCTCGCATCATGGAGGAGATCAAGTACGACATCCTGTGCACGGACCTCGCCGTCTACTTCCAGATCCGCGCGCAGCTCGCGCCACTCATCGCCGAGCACACCTTCGACTGGACCGACAACTCGCATCGACGGATGCTCAAGGTAAAGCGGTTATTACACTTACCCAACCGATCCTGCCCGATGAGTCAAGGTCAAGGGAGCGGCGATCAGGATCGTGTAGTCTAATTGGTGGGCCGTAACCATGGTAACCACGATCTCGAGCGAGCTGGTGAAGAGTAACCGTAGAGCTAGTCTAATAGCGTCGATTTTACCAATCTCGATGTGACCTTGACGCATCGGTCTGGGTGGTAAAATAACCGCTTAAGATGAAACTGCGCTCAAAAAACCAACAAACACATCTTTGATTGGATTGTGTTCGACTCCACCCCGCCGGCGTGGTCGACCATTTTCCTCAATCAGCGCTTAACGCTATCGACCCACTAGGGTCGATTAATTCTTTTAAATATTTTTCCTCTCAGACGACGCCCTGAGCCGAGGTTTGCACCCAACTGGGCACCCTCAGGCCTGTTGTCTTAAACGTTGTACCCGGTGAGAGCCTTCAGCGCTCTCAATTTGTCCGGCCAAGTAGGTAATGCCATCTGCGGCAAATCAAAAAAATGCGAATTAGCCAATCCCATAAATAAATAAACAAGACTCACCATTTCAGGGTATCTTGATGACGACCAGTGACTTGTCCGGGTGTTGCAAACCATTTGGAGTGTCCAAAGCCATTGCTGAGTCTGTTTACGATGAGTTCTATAACCAAGTAAGTGATTAGTTGGATACTTGAGTAGGTACTTGCAAATAGAAAAACACCATTTTAATACATACATACTACATAAACTCACGCCCGTAATCCCAAATGGGGTGGGCAGAGCCACAAGTAATCAAAGACAACTTGCAGCTACTGTTGATACGAAGTCCTAAGATGGATATGATGAACCTCATGGTGATAAGGGATCAGCCTATCGCCCATAACATTAGTCCATCATGTTAGTGGACGCAATCCCTTTGTCGGTTTTTACGACATGCCCGGGAAGACAAGCAGCTGATCGTGTTCTATGTTTTTTATTTGCTCCCAGAACAGCATAGAAGCGACCATTTTAATCGTTTACTTAAATTACCTAAGTATCTACAAAGATAAATAAAACCGTAAAGTACTTACCTACTTATAAAAGGGCCGTTTTAAGCAATTCATCTTTAAAAGCAATTTTGCTATTCGATATTTGTTGACATATTGCGCGCACTTATACACACAAATGTCAAATGAGGGACTTTCCAGGTTACGGTCCTCAAAAATAATATAGATGGCGCTGTAACCTTCTATTTTCATAGATAATAGACATATGCATCTTTTATCTTTGTTTTTGAGTATAAATGATAACCTTTTTCCACCCATTATTATTCTGATCATTTTGCGCTGCTGTGGAGCAGCGTGGTGGAGTATGCTCCATACCCCCTCCGGTTGATTGAAGGGAGGCCTGTGCCCAGCAGTGGGACGTATATAGGCTATTTATGTATGTATTATTCTAATCAAAATAAAGAGAAACAATATAGGTAGGCTAACTGGTGTCTCACTGCTGGACAAAGTTCTCCCCTTCGTTTTCCAACCCTCCCTGTCCCGGGCATCGTTCCGCCAGGTGTGCCGGAAGGCGTCCAGCTCGTCCCTCCACCGTCGTCGTGGTCTACCTCGACGTCGACGACCTTGTGGGGACCAATCAGATGTAATTTTGGTGGGTTTCCTCACGATGTTTTCCTTCGCCGCTGAGCACGTGATAACAACATAACATAACAAATACTTTATTGCACAAACAGGAAAAAACAAAATACAAAACAAAAGAGAAATAGAATTAGTACAATAGGCGGCCTTATTGCTAATCAATCAATCAATTAATCATTTATAATCCAAACATGAATTCGAAAACAAATTCGAAATCGTGTGAGAGTCAAGCGTTCTACCAACTGGGCTACCAGGGCTCCAGAACTGGGATACCGGCTAAAAGAACTAATTGTTCTAAATTAAAAAAAAAAAACATAGATGCTTACCTTTAATTATTACGTTTGTTTCCCTAGGCACTACTGCTTGGCACTACCAGTCGAGTCATGGGAGATGTTTCTTTCCCGTGACACTACAGTAGTGTGACGGGAAAATTAGCATTCTCCTTTGGCACTACTTTGATTCGATAGTGTCACAGAATATTTGTTTTCCTGTGACACTACCAAACTATCTAATCTTAATTACTTCCCCGACGTTTCTTCGCGTTCGCGTTACAGCTGTATCATTGATGCGCTGCAGTTCGTGGTCAGTGATATGACTGGCGTGGCAAGTGTTTGACTTATTAATTGTTACTATGAGTCGACGAAAGTCTTAACTACCCTCACTTCACTATTAGGAGAGTGTTAACGAGACGGCCTTCTTGGTCGTATTTAGTTTTTTTTTATAAGTACATGTCAATTTTATTACGTTTCATTGTTATTTAAAATGTCTTTGTTAGTTTTGTGAATATAAAAATCAGCACGTAATGTTTTTTGCTTTCGATATCTCGAAAAGTATTTTTTATGTTTAACCTTAGGTACTTATGACCAAGGGAGGCTTTTGTTTTTTTCTTCTTTTCTCATTACTCGGGTATATGCATAATTAATTACCTATTGTAAAAAACAATGTAATGGCAGAAGCGTATATAAAAATAATTGTTGCTTGATACTTGGATCACATTATGTATGGAATTACGTGGCTATACCTATTGCTTTTCTATATTTTGATCAGAATAATAATGGGTGGAAGATATAATAGGATAGTTTCTAACTAGTCAAATCAGTTACCTTTTTGTTATAAACGTCAGAACACAAAGTTGCTATGGAATTTGTGTGAAAAAGCACGTTGTGACGTCATAGAAAAACGTGATAAAATGTCAGGACTTATTTTTACGTTTTTCTTAATTAAATAATACTTATATAAATAAATTAAATAGAAAAAAGAAAATTATTGTTGTCTAAAACTAATCAGAATTGCATAATTTATCTTGAACCTGGTACACGACCCAATCGTGCTTGGGTGTAATAAAAAGGGTCAGCATTTATACCCAAAAAAAAAGATAAAAGATCTCATCTGTTATCCATGAAATTAGAAGGTAACGAATTAAAGTATGTACAGCGCCATCTACAGTGAAACCTGGTTAAGTGAGACATCAAGGGACCTGCAATGTCGTTTCACTTATTTGGTCGGATTTTTTAGTAGTCATTCAGATTTGGTCGGATAACCAGCCGTTGTTTACATATTTTGGTTTTTTGTTTATATTTACTTAATGCGTAACATTTGAAGCTCAATATTTTCACCATATATTTTTGACTAAAGGCACAAGATTTTGGTTTACACCTACACATCTGGGATTGTGCCAGTTCCTTGTATTTTGCCGTCAAAGTTATGACACCATCGTTTTTACTTTTAGCAAGATTATTCAAAAACGCATGCATGAACATTTTTGAAACTTTGTATGGTTATTATTAGCGTCAAGAAAGACCGAATACAGTTTTCAGCGAAGTTATGCCTTGTCTCATTTAGGCGCTGCGATGTTTTTTCGGGTTTTCATAAAACCGCGATAACTTGAAAACTATAAATATTTTCTAAAATCTAATTGGGGCACAAAGGGGCACACATTAAGAGCTACTCGCGTATGTTTATTCTACAGGGGCACATGCAATGGTTTTAGAGATATACTATTCATCAAAACGTTACTCCAGCAGGAAATGCAATATCTCGAAAATCTGAAGGGGCACAGATTTTATTTTTGGGGGCACATTTTGGCACACATATAAGCTATCTGGCCATGCACAGTTTTTCTCTCTCCGATCATTCGTTTAGAATTTTCCTGCTAGAAAAACGTTACCCCAGCAAGAATCGTTTTTTCGATTTTTTTTCGAAACGACAGGGGGCACACATTTTTTATGTGGGGGCACATTTACAGCAGATAAGGCACCAACTATACGTTCTACTCATATAACTCTAGGAGATACTTTTTTGCTGGGGTAACGCACACGCTTACCTCGTCCCACTAACAGAGGTAATTCAGTGCCAAAGTGTTGGGCTGAGGCATGAGTTCCAGTTATGGAGGTTTCTCACTTATCCAGGTCCCACTTAACCAAGTTTCACTGTA
This sequence comes from Pectinophora gossypiella, assembly GCF_024362695.1. NCBI lineage: Eukaryota > Metazoa > Arthropoda > Insecta > Lepidoptera > Gelechiidae > Pectinophora > Pectinophora gossypiella. The sequence continues at coordinate 1,896,227 of NC_065415.1, read as the reverse complement.
TATTGTTTTTGAGAAACGTAGCCTGGGAAGTCCCTTAGTGATGAAATTATTCCCATCTAGGGTGACATGGAGCGCGCCATGGGGTACAAGCCGCTGAGTATGATGGACCGCAAGCGCAGCATCAACCAGCCGGCCGAGCAGATACAGTTCCTGTCCGTGGTGGTGCTGCCCTGCCTCATGCTGCTTCAAACCATCTTCCCCAACACAAACCCGCTTACAGAAAACTGCCGGTACATAACATAATACCAGCGTCAAACAGGGCCTCTGGCGGCTTTATCGACGGACGGAAATACATATTGTGGCTCACAAACATTATTGTGGCTCAAAAATAAAAAAAAAACATTACTGTGGTTCAAAAACAAAAAAATGACGTAACGAAAATCGTACCTATCGTGACGTAATCGTAGGGGTGCGACTTCAAAATCATACCATCATAGCGACCTGGCCTTTACTGCTGTGGGCTAAAGGTGTAAATCTGCGTGCATTTTGTCACTTACCGGTCTTTTACACCCGAGTCAAGTAATACTTATAGGTACCGTCACAAGCATTAATATGTATACATTTTGGTACCATGTCACATTAACTTTTTTGACAAATTGAACTGTAAGTCTCACTAAATGTCAAATATGTTAGTGCGACAGAGTCCTAAAGTGGGTATATTATATTGCTCATGACTGTACTTAGTAGGGATGTAGAGAATTTAGCCATCTTCAGTTCAGTATCCAATGCATACCAGCCCTCGCGGCATGGCAACTGCGACGCGAATTATATCGAACGCTTTAAACAAGCTTCTTCCGTTTGATCACAACGGTCCTTTGTATACCAATTCAGTTTTACCATAGCGTAACGACCACCGTTCGAATCCCAGTGAGGACAAATCACTTTGTGGTCCCTAGTTTGGTTAGGACATTACAGGCTGATCACCTGAGGCCCAATTGTACACGCTGTGGGACTGTCGAGGACCTTATGCATTTCTTGGCGGAGTGTGACCGGCAGAAACAGAAGGAAATTATTCCACCAAAATCTACAAGGAGAGATTGGTTGCCTCTTGGCAGATCCAGTATCAGTAACGTATACTTGTATATAAATACTGTACTGTAGGAATAACAATCCCTGAACAGCATGATGTAGTGCTGTAATATTGATCTTGAAACTGATGGTTTGATTATCATTAAGTTTGGACAAAAATCACTTTGTGGTCCCTAGTTTGGTTAGGACATTACAGGCTGATCACCTGATTGTCGGAAAGTAAGATCCATGCTTCAGAAGGCACTTCAAGCCGTTGGTCCCGATTACTATTTACTGATGTGAGTAATCGTTACATGAGCCATGTCAGGGGCCTTTGGCGGCTTAATCATAACCTTGACACCAGCGGTATGAGGCTGGTATTCTACCTCACAACTCACACGATAAGAAGAAGTTTGGACAACAGCCCCGTTCAAGACAACCACGACGGAGAGCCAGTTTAGTTTCTAAAGTGATCGGAGCAAGAAGAAGAAGCGGAAAAGTGAAGTCCAGTGTTTTAAGCAGTGTCAAGTGCAGTGTTAGTGCAGTGCTAGTGTTTAGTGCTGTGTTCGAGTGTGGCGAAATAATGTGAAGTGACGGTGACGGAGTTATACCGCGAAGCTGTACCCTGTGCGGAAGCTGTACCGCGTGTATAGTGAATAATAAATTCGTTTCTCCTTGACCCATTGAGTTTCCTTCCAATCCCGAAACACTTCCGTAACAATAATACTAATTTAACATAATCCGTTCCCCAGGAAAACCCAGGAGGCGTGGCACGAGGAGATAGAGATCCGAGGCCAGAAGTTGTGGCGTCAGGAAGAGTCAGTCGCCACCCTGAGCAACAGCAAGTTTAGCACCAAGACTCGATCCGACTCCATCCCCGGTTGAATGAAGAGAGTAAGCATAGAAGCATTCTTGTGGCATAGAATAAGGAATAACACTACGTATAGAACGGCAACTCTGCGCTCCCCACCTGTATATGAGCTAGGTTTACCTCACCCCCTCGAACATAGTTTGAACTTGAATCATAAGGTATCAGACGTCACACACACAGATGCGTGTACGATAATGTCAATGTGTAGTGTCAGTGTAAAAAGAGGTTGTTTGTATGAAGTGTCCGAGGTGTGCTTGTAGCCTAAAACTGACGCTACGAAATTCGTACAGCAGGGGGCGGTACAACTTTTAAAATCATACATATGTAAACGCACGCATATTACCCACTAGGGTAAGCAGAGACTATGGAATTCCGTACTGAAACTTCAAATGATACCATTAATACCACTATGGCCCTTATTGCGGTATAAATGTATGAATCGGCGCGCGCCTTTCGTCACTTAAGGGTAAGTATGTCAACTTATTTACGAAACGGCATAAATAGCTGAGTACAGCCAAATAGCGACATAAATCGATAACATTAACGTGTTTTTGAACTAAAGTCTAAAGTTGTACGATTATTTTGCTACTGTGTTTTGCTTTGTCTGATTTTTAGCGTCAATAATCAACTGCAGCGAGTAGGGAGTCAGATGTCACTCACACAGATGTACGTGTACGATAATGCCAATGTGTAGTGTCTGTGTAAAACGAGGTTTTATCTAAGACGTGTCCGGAGTGTGACCAGAGTAAGAGCCTGCTTTCATGCTTATTTTCGTTCACAGGGAAATAAGGAAGAATGAGGGAAAGAAGGCGTTTTTAATTTCATCTGTTATGTCTATGTTTCATGTAGTTACGTATTGTTTAGTTTTAATAAATGCTTTATTATTTAGTTTTAATTCTTGTATTTTTATTTTTGCTGTCCATCTTGGGATTGGCGACAGACGGATGGAGAAACAGGGGGGAGATTTTTGACACAGTGACCCAAATTGACACAATGAGCTAGAAAAAATAAATGGTAAAAAGAAATAGGTAAGTAGTAAGTACAATATTCATGCGTGGCTGCAGGTTCTTTCGACGATTTGTGGCTGTGCCCACCCCAGCAGGAATGTGTTCATACCCAAATTCTTTATTAGGGTGAGCACAGTTATAATCTAATAGTTTTGGGCCCGCGGCTCTTTCCGGCTGTATAATATTATGAATTTAATGTAATTAACTGCAATAGTAATATTGCTACGACATAATTAAAACAATAGTGACATGATAGCAAATTTATTTCATTATCCTATTATGATCGACATAATACAATGTATTCATGTTAACTGTTTAACAAATATCCATGTAAATTATACTTTCGTGTATAATTAAACAGTCATGTATCACCTAGTGATTGAAAATTTAATGCTAAGTGAAGTATTCTATGTTTACCACCAATTTTGTACACCAAAGGCATTCATTTTATAAAATAAACGTGATCGTTACAGGTTGGTCACCGCTACCTCTTAAGCTCGCAACTCCGCGTAAAAACTTCATTGCACAAATAATTTGCACAAGTAAGCTTTCGTTTACTGCTAAACGATATACTTCTCAAACGATTTGCACAAACGATACCGAACTTAACTGTCGCTGTCGAGAGGCTGCACAGTGTATCGTGTTTTTGAGCAAATTTTTGCACAAACTGTTTGCACATGCAATACGCCGTAGTCGCTGCTTTATGCGCAACCTAGCGCAATATACAATATTTGTCTATCTATGGACAGCTTTGTTTCCATATTGCCAATTACACCCCGGGTTTCAACATGAACAGAACATCTTCTATAACTAATTATATCTATACTCAGATTACCTCCGACTTCGGCGCGACAAGATTCAACGAATATTGTCGCGCCAACGCAAACCTAGCTCCGAATAAATACACAATATATTTTAAAATTAAATACATTAAAACGATGAGATTGACAGATATGCAACTATAACAAGCTAAAATATTATAATGTCGTAACTAATTTTGACTAAATATTTTTTACCACTGGTGCCGATGAAACATGAAAACTAAAATACGATCAAACACGATTGCTACACAATACAACAATTCCAGTAATATTGCTTTTATTAACAAGAATTTTACCTTATTGTTATAAATTTTGTTCTAATTTATAATAATTAGAATATACAGAATTAGTTTATTACGCACCAAATCATACCTTTAACTGTTTCATTTTCTTAAAATGAAAAATAACTTTGATTCAAAAATATTATCTGTGGAATGCAGTGCCGATGTTAAATATTTCTATTGCTGATTTCTCCATGGAATAATATTGCAAATTGTGATTTCTTAAATAAAATACAAGGCAATGTCTGTTTCGTTTCACAACTGCAATAAAATTCGGTAGGGCTTCGAGACAATACCTAACACTACTTCATTTCGTTCGGTGTTGAGTAACATTTAATATTTTTATTTAAAACTGTATTAAAATATTTAAATTACTAATCGAGTTCCTTTAGAAAACAAAAATGTGTGCACATTTTTTTACAAAAAGAAATATGGACAACACCTATCTACTTAATCATTTTTTTTATTGTATTTTGTGATTCTCAATATAAAACGATCACAACTGAACATTATCATTATTACACTGGCTTCGTCCATGTTTCGACTCGAAAATGATACTAGTTACTTTTCCCAAATCTGTTGTTTCCCAGGCAGATTTCTAGATTTTTCTAATTCATTTCCTAGCTCAAAATTACATTGAAATATTGCTAAATGTAGTTTTAATGAAAAATACAGATATATATTTTTTTTAAGTAATTTTAGTTAAAAGTCCGAATGTTGCCGTTTTTGGCAAACTTAATTTTATTTAAGTCTGACAGCTCTAAAAATAGTGCCGTCCTTCACTTACAGAGTGCAAGACAGAGATAGAGCTAGTTTTAGAACTATCAAACTAAATTAAATTTAAGTTGGTGCTCTTTCCCCAAGGGGATAAATTTTTAACAAGATAAAAAAATTAATTTTATATTACATGTTTCATAAAAATGTTTCCGATCTAACTTTGAGCCAGATAAATGCGACCTTATATGGATATTGGGACATTCCTAGGTCATTCATTCCATTGGGACATTCCTAGGTCATTAACACTTTATTCATGATAGTATGACACTTGCAATATGATTCAAAACATCGCCTATATACCCTATTTAACTTAACTCGATTAGAATGACGGAGATATAGTACATTGCCTAGTGCGAAATAGACTTGAGATTATGTCCCTTTCGCACTATTAGTGTAATACAGTAAAGAAAGATAGTGAGAAAGAGACGAAAGATATGTCACTCTAATCATGCTACGTCAAATAGGGTATAGTAACGGTCAAACCACATCTGTCTGCACATTTCTTTTACTTCTATCCTTTTCTGTTACTTAGAACCGTCATTTGCTAGAGCGAGAGAGAGCGAATCGACGAGGCGATAGCGTGCGCTCGCTTTAGCAAATGACGGCTCCGAGTAATAGAAACGGATTGAAAGTGTTAAGTCTTAACGAGACGAGCCCCCGCGGCACAGCAACCGTGTCGCGCGTCGCGAATTTTATCGAGGGTTTCGACCAATAGAGGCAATGAATACTATTTCAACAGATAAACATTGTACGGTTGGTGGAAGCCCTCGATGTAAAACGCGCCGCGCGCGACGTGGTTCCTGTGCCGCGGGGGCGGAAGTTCTTTTTAATTTTCTCAAGCAAACAGGCTTTACCTAGGCCAACTTACTGGTTACCAGGATTGTCTCGAAGCCGGGCGAACGTGTTGGTTATTTATTATGTGTTCCTTATTTTCCCGGGCACGTAGTTCTTGTCGATGTTGGGTTCCTGCAGGAACATGTGAAGGCACCGCTCGTTCTGCGCCAGCGGGTGGCCCGCGATCTTATTGATGAACACTTCTAGACCTGCAACAAATGGTGGATAAGCTTAACGAACCTGAAGGCTCTGCACGGTAACCGCGCCGCGCGCGGCGCGAAATATATCGAGGCCTTCGACCAATAGCCGTTTGACGTCCATCTACGTAGATAGCATTCGTATCGTTTATTGGTACTGCATACAAATATATAAACATACTTTAAACTTTTTGCACCAAAAAGGAGCCATGCGTAGTTACTGTTACTGTGATGATGTGACCTCTTCTAGGTGCATCATCCTGCAGGCTCTGGACGGCAACTAGGCCGCTCGCGGCGCGATTTACATAGAGGGTTTCGACCAATAGACACAACGAATGCTATCTACGTGGTTAGACGTCGTAAGGCTATTGGTCAAAGCCCTCGATATAGGTACTTATTACGCGCCGCGCGCGATGCAGTTGCCGTGCCGCTAGAGCTGGCTGGCAGGAGCGTTTATTTAAAAATAAGTTTTTGAATGTCACGATGTCCATCAAGGAGAATATAAATCACTACATTGACGAATGAAAACAGTGATATTATAGTCTCTTTGGTTGATGATGATTCTAGGATAATTTTGCAGTGACATTAATGATATTGGGTTCCAGTGCTCAACACACCCGTAGCTACAAGAAGCACAAAATGGTCTATACTATACAATATTTGCATGCATAAAATATACATGTCTGCCAGCACATAAAAACAGACATTTTAAAACGACTGCACTTTTAGAAACCTTATCATATCAGTAATAATATTCTTAACATTTTCCTTATACCAACTAGTTAGTTTTACTTTTGCATTTGGGTATATTTTTTTTTATTCTAGCTCATTATCAAAACGTCTATAACTACACAGAAACACGAGGAAATAAATAGTATTAAATTATTCTTTTGTTATGTTTATCGGAGGGATTGGCCGGAGATCGTGCGAAGTCGAGAGAAGTGGAAAAATCATGGGGAGGACTTTGCCCAGCAGTGGGATCGAATAGGCTAAATAAGATAATCAGATTATTTTGTTTTTATCTCCATTATAATACCAATACGATACGACCAACGATTACGGTTACGGTTCAATACGATCTACTCTGAACCGGCGTGCGTGTATGAAGCGATTGATGAATGTGGAGGAAGCAAGAGAAGTGTGTCAGGATCGAAGCAAATGGAATTCTATAGTCTCTGCTTACCCCGGTGGGAAATAGGCGTGAGTTTATGTATGTATGTATGTATAATACCAATAATGGAAAAATATTTCAGTTTAATTTGATAACATAGTCTTATAGATAGAATCTATAGTAGCACTAGCAATCTTAAAGATGCATAAGCTGACAACTATATCCTAATTCGGGTCGTCAGAGGTACATCCATCGCGAGATGAACTAAGTACCCGCACCTAGCCGCTTCTATTAAACCAACCAGAATCTAGTAATTTTATTGACTATAATTTGTATTTTATGGAAAAGGTGAAAAAAGTATGGCATAAGGAAGGAAAATCCTATCTTTTTATTTATTTATTATTATTGCATTTTTGACTAACCTTTCCTTCTGTCTTCAATGAAGTCCTCTTCAAAAATGCCATCGTCACCGCGGAATGGAAGCTGTCTCTTTAAAGCTTTGCCAGGCAAGGGAGGAACCACAATCTGGAAAATAAGTACAGTTTATCAACTTCACGTGAAGTATAAATAATAAAATTGGGTACCTACTTAGATTACATACATAACTATGGTAAAAATGGCAAGGGGAAGGGAAGGAGGGTAGGCATTTGGCCAGTAATGGGGTCTTATTGGCTAGATTAGATGTGTATGGTACATGTTACATATTCCACAAATTGGTGAGGTCATTCAATGACCTTACACCCAGAACAATAAGAAAAATCTTATAGTGACATGTTATTGCCAAATTCATTTATTTCTTACTTTTTAAATTAATTTTTTTTCATTTAATCCTTAGTCAAAGTACTTGGTTTGAATGATGCTGTTAAACTGCAGAGGTTTGTCTCATTAAAAAAAAAAATTAGATAAATAAATAAAAATGATTTCCTTGTATGTATGTATATGAATGCTGTAACATAATGACATAAATAGCCTATATACATCCCGCTGCTAGGCACAGGTACGCCCTCAATGGACTGGAGTAGGAATGGAGCATATTCCTCGTGCAAATCATCGTTCTCTTTTAATCAGGTTAACTCGGCAAAATATGAAGCTTGTTTACTTCTGTTACTATGAATAATTGATGATAAATACAATAATTAAACACAAATTCATTCATGCACACTATAATGAGTAATATCATACAATTTGCACTGATGTAATGAGTAAATAATATGTGACTAGACATATCATACGCAATAATCAACCATATTCAAAGCCAAATCACAATAGTCTATTCTTTTCGTGTGTTTACCACAAAAACAAGATAAAAAAAGAGACAATGACATATGTTGTATTTTTTGCACTTTGTAATTTAGTGTAAACATCTATTTTTAACATCACATTTAGGGGACAGAAAGCTAAACATTACAAAGTTGTTTAAACATTTAAACTTAAAACACAAAATCGAAGACGGTTACGGTTGCTCGTGAATCACCACTGTGAATGTTTTTGTTAACATTGATAACGTAAAATACGTCATTTTAAACTATGTAAATGCACTCTTACCTTACTATCTCTTTCTAGTTCGTTTCTCAGCCATTCGAAATCACTGTACCGTCGTCTCACGCTGGACTCTTTGACTTTGAACACGGGCAGGTTGGTCTGCGGGCAACAACACGAAATTCTAGAATAATTACCGCTATTGAATCCAATAAGATTATCACCTTGACCGCGTCGATACGCCCACAAAAACGCGATCGCCGCGGCAGTAAACACTTTAATCTAATTATGATCTCATAATGCGCGATTCAAGGGACATTTATTGGTGCTCACCCTCATCCGGACTTCGTAATCGGTGTAGCGTTTTTTTCCGACACCCATGGTAGTGACAGGGTTTACCACGTCGATTTCGAGGAAGTTCGCCGGCGCCGCATAAGCGTCATCCAACGTCTGTTTCTTCACGTTCAAACGTCTCGTCGCGTCGGCTGTCGTGTCCTCAGCCATCATAACGCTTTATTTAACAAACAATCACAAAAATATGAACTGGACGGCCCACTTCAAAAAGGAAATGAAAAATGAAATGACGTTTGTTTGACGTAAGGAATAGTGTGGCAGCTATAATTGTGCAAAATCTACCAATGCGTTTCAAAAATCTACCATAGTTAAAAATAACCGACAAGCAATGTGCTCAACTTGCATAATTTTATTTTTCTACTCCTCTACTTTAATCTGGCATTTAAATAACCAAAAAGTCTAATATAAGTACATACATAATTAAACTCTTTGAAAAAGTGTACGCTCTATGGCCTATAAAAGCATTGTTTACAAAGTGTAACTGTACTATAATGTCGCCAAAAAAGCATTGTTGTTGTTTTTTTTTTTTGACCTGGAAACTGGCACCTTTACTTTGTTTGGTGCCATAGATATACTATAAAAAAAAGTATACATTTGCCGCCATTTTCCCGCGCGTTGGAAAATAAATTGGAAAATTTTTGTGTTTCGTTTCAAAACACTAAAAAGTATAAAATAAAAAGGAAAAATGGATGAAGAACTATTGAATTCTACACCAGAAGAAATTTCAACGTTAGCTCAAGAAATTACAGAAAATTTGCTACCAACAAAATCTAGCAGCCTGTACAATAAGGCCTATAATAATTTCATGGCATGGAAACTGGATCACAAAGCTTCTTCATTTTTGTATAATTTTTGTTTCATTTAAAATTACGTCGTCGTAGAAAAAGTATTGTATGCAACGTTGTATAACTAGGTCAAAAAATGCTCGTGGCGTCTCTTATTGCGATGTTCGCCAAGGCTCACATCGCAACTCACGCCACTCGCATTTTTTGACCCTTCTTATACAACTGTTGCATAAAATACTATTCTTTACCCTCATGTTTGAATAGATCCTATTTCATAAAGGATATTCCAGCTGGCAATGTTATTTTATAATAAATCTAAGAGAAATCGTAATACTTCCGATTTTCTTCAAATGGCAACATTATTATCTTTATTTTTAATAATCGGCCTTTGCAATGGCATTCCGATTATTCAGACATCAACCTATGTGATGAATCGACAATGACTCATGTTATTGCGAAATAATTTTCAGATTCCGGTCTGGTGACGAGAACTATAATGAAACACAGCTATAGCGTAACATAATTTATTTTGCCATACATTTAAACCTAAACATAAGTTACTTTACAATTATTCTAAGGTTATAGAAACTGGCTCATAGGATCTTCTTCGCGCAGTCTCTTCATCTGGTAAGCCTCTATTTCCTCTGCCGAGGGTTCTTTGACCTCGTACATGCTGTTGTATGGGCGTTTTCTCTCGTCTAGCGATAGGAGGTGATCGGCGCGTTTCTGTTCACGAGTTTCTTTCTCCAACGCCTGAAATAAAGAGGCATTTGGTAAAATTATGTTCATAAATACTAATTCAACATTTTTTTTTTGGTAATCCTTTTTGGTTCTAAATGACACTTTTATTTTCCATTTGAGTAAGACAATAAATAATAAAAAAAAAACAAATATGTCTCTCTACCTTCTTCAATTTGTCCTTCTCCCGTTTCTCTTTCTTGAGGTGTTTCTTCTTCTTCTTCTTGTTTTTCTTCTTCTTGCTAGTCTTCTCCGTCTTGGTGCGCGTGTCCACTTCCGACTCCGAGCTGCTGTCCGAGCTTGATGACGACGATGATGATGACTTTACTGATTTCTCTGTAAATAATAAAAAGTTCATAATAAGTACGGTCACGAGTACTAATATAATACACTTTGAAACCATGTCACATTAACTTTTTTGACATGTTAAACCGTAAGTCTCATTAAATATCAAATAAGATAGTGCGACAGGGTTCTAAAGTGGGTGTATAATATGTTTATGATTGTACACCAGTTATAAGAAGTGCAGTTTTCACTAACACATTCGCATCGACCATTATAGACGGCGATACGGCTCACCACCTATCACGTCGGTCTAACAAAAAGCACAGTGAGCTGTGAGTACTCAGTTCATCTTGCGATGGATGTACTGATCACCTCATTGGGATATAGTTGTAAGCAAAACAATATACCTTTCTCTTTCTCTCTTTCCTTTTCCTTCTTCTCTGGCGTATCTTCCTTCTTGGCGCTGGTAGAGGGCGCGGCCTCCTCAGGAATGTCCAGTACAACTGATTTGCCAGCCTCTCCGACACAGTACGACATCTGAAATCAGTTGAACATTGAATAAATAATTAATCATTTATTTATAAAAAATCTAAAAACAATAATTAATAAGAGTTTTTAAATGATAAGTTTTAATTTTAATACACACTTCCTCTCTTCCGTTCCACGTTGCTGTGCCCTACAGGGTCCTACATGGAATGGCGTAAATAATTGAGAATTGAATTGAATTAAATGTTGACATATTATTTCTAGGGTTCGGAACCTCAAAAGGAAAAACGGAACCCTTTATAGGATCACTTTATTGCCGTCTGCCTGTCAAGAGCCTTTTTCTCGAGAACGCGTTCAAGTTGAAAGCTTCTAAATGAACGCAATCCAAAAACACGCGCATATTCAGCATTATTTTTTAACATTTCGTAGAGGATACAACACCTATGGTGGTCGGATGGCATTGTGAGGTATGCCAGAAAGCAATGGATGAGACTTGCACAGGACCGGAAAGGATGGCGTGAAAGAGAGGGGACCTATAGCCAGCAGTGGGTGGATACAGGCTGAGTAGATGTGGGCAGATGTCAAAAGTATCGTACCTTGATAAATGAGTGGCAACACTTGAATCCCCACTGTCCGTCCTTCCAAAACGAGCCCCACACCGTCGTGTGGTTGTTTATCAACACGTCTTCTTCGTATTTACTCCTGAAAAAAAAAACAATCAAATAATATTCCTTTTAAAAAAAGAAACACCTCCGAATTTATATTCCATAAAACATATTTAAATTTGAATTTGGAACATTAACATCAAGAATTAAAAACCTAATCCACTATTACATACAGGATGTTCGTGACATCGTAACGAAAACTTTGAGGGATGATTTAGACCATTATTCTGAGTAGTTATCAAGTGGAATTTTCCGTCGCAAAAGTAAGGAACTGAAAATAATTTAAAAAAAAAAGATACAAAAATTTCCTTGGATTTTCCGACAGGAAATTCCACTTGATATCAACTCAGAATCAAGGTCTGAATCATCCTCCTCAGTATTTGTTACGATGTCACTAACACCCTGCATACATGCCGTAAAATTTGAATTTATAAAATTACTTTTTTTTATGCCTAATATTGGTGTTTATATTTTTTATGGCAATTACGAAACATAAACTTGCGAGGTGTTACGATTTTTTGATGAAAAGTGTAGATTAGTTTTATTCAAATACAAAAAGTACGTCGTTTTTTAGAGCGAGGGTCCAAGTTCCGTCCGTTGAATTTTCTTTTTGTAGATAAAGAAGTTTGTCGCATGCACCCTGAGCGGTGGGCACGGATCGTCACGTATAGGGTGCCTCATGCCTACAGGCATCGTGGCAGACCTCGAAAGAGATGGCGTGACGACTTGGACGCTTGCCGGAGGGACTGGCCGGAATACGCACAGGACCGCGAAAAATGGAAAGAGGAAGGGGAGGCCTTTGCCCAGCAGTGGGATCTTGTAGGCTAGATTAGATTAGATAAAGAAGTTTTAAGTTTACGCGGTTATTATCATAATTAAAGCACATAATGGTGCTAATTCCTGTAAATACCATCTAATTTTATTTTAAGTTATATCTGTCATTTTTTTATCCGCCGAAAAAGAAAGGGACGGGTAATCGACAAGCATAAAATTTATGGAACACACGTCAATTTTAAGCACAAATCTAAACCAACCGTCTAAAAATTTTACATCCGTCAATAACCCGACACAGTTAAGTAGACAGCACGTCAAACGGATTGCATACCAGCGACGAACCTTTTGATTCGCCCGGGTTATTCATTCATTTACTCATTCTTCCTAAAATTAAGAGCTGTGAATCATCCCTCCCTTTCCTTTTCGACGGATATGAAAATGACGGATATAAGTTAAAATAAAATTAGGCGGTGTCTGCAGGAATCGGGGCCATGAACGGGTTCTTACCGCGTTTAAATGGGGATCACGGGATGACGTCATCCCGTCCAAGTGCCATGACTTGCAACAGTGTCGAAATATCGGGAGTGTCATATCCCCATTTAAACGCGGTAAGAACCCGTTATTATGTGCTTTAATTAGATAAAGAAGTGATTACAAATAAGTGCTTACTTAGCCAGTTGCTTCTCAGGTCCGGAGACGAGCGTGCCGTCTCTGTTATACCGTGTGAACACCTCCGTCTGAGCCAGCAGCAACTCTTTAGGAGGCGCCTTGAGGTGCTCCTCCCCGCCGTACTTCTCTAAGACTGATTGTTTCACCTGAGGGACGTTACAGTTAATTAACACGTGGAATAAAGTAAATAGTCATAAGGTAGGGGAAGATCACGTAAGGTACGGTCACGAGCATTAATATATATACACTTTGGTACCATATCACATTAACTTTTTTGACAAATTGAACTGTAAGTCACACTAAATGTCAAATATGTTAGTGCGACAGAGTCCTAAAGTGGGTACATTATATTGCTCATGACTGTACGGTTGGTGTTAGTAAAGGAAGGTAACGTAAAGTAGGATGTGGTAAGGCTTACCTTACCTTAAGGTAAAGTAACGTAGGGGTAAAGGAAGGTAAATTAAGATAAAGTAAATATGTCGTGCCCAAATCAGTTTATCTTTAAATAGTGTAACACAAGTAATATAATATAATTGTATCGCTGACTAATAATTAAGTATGTTGTCCTCTCTACCAGTTGCAGTGCCCTTACCGGGTCCATGTTGATACTATAATACTTACTTCTGTATTTTTATAACACCACAATTTGTACGAACACATGGTCGCAATAAAACATTTCTATTTCTATTTAATATATAAGATAAGATATATTTATTTGCATTTAAATTACAAAACTCATGCAAGAATTATAAGATGGATGTGTACATATCACGTTGGTCTAACAAAAAGCTCGGTGAGGTGTGAGTACTTAGTTCATCTTGCGATGGACGTACTTCTGACTAGCCCTATTGCGATATAGTCGTGCGTGAACTTGTGTTAGATTTTGTATCATATATGTATTTTACAATTCGCAATATCCCGTCCCTTACACCAAACCGAACTCGAAGCGCCACAGCCTACATTGCATAACCAATAGGTTGTACGCAAACATTGTCTTTGCTTCGCTGTGTGCATGGCAACCTATACACCACTTCATAATTGGTTTCTAATCTGAGAGATAAACAAATGGCCTGGCTAACTGGTAATTAATCGATCTTTCAAACGTTCATGATAAGGTTTTAGTAACTAAGGGTTTAGCATGATCTTTTGGCGGCGAGGGTTGTGAACTGAGAATAATACTCCGCCAGTCACAGTTGATAGTGTGACTAGTGTGACAACGACCCAACGGCGTTATGTTGGAAGTTGTATATATGCGTCGCGCTGTGTAAACTTCGATAGCGCGTTTTAGGCCTGCATTATTGAATGGTGGCGCCATCTGTTGCATGTAGGCGGAACTAGCTGATCAACTAGTCGGGTCCGCCACAAGCGTATGTATATGTACCTGTGTCTTAAACTGGTCCTTCTTCTCCTGGTACTGGCGCTGCAGCTGCTGCAGCTTGGTGGGCTCGGCCAGCAGGTGCACGTCGAGGCCGCGCGCGTGCGCCTCCCACGCGAACACGGCCGCCGCCGCGTGGCCGCGCGTGTCGCCCGTGAAGCGGACGAAGTTCTCGCCCGCGTACTCCGACCTACAACATGACGAGTTATTCACTAAACCTTGCCCGTGTACTGCGATCTACAACGTGACGAGTTATTTACTAAAACGTCGCCCGCGTATTCACACCTACAACGTGACGAGTTATTCACTAAACGTCGCCCCATACTTAGGGTTGCCATCTCTAAAATTTGGAAAACAGGACAAGACGCGTGAAAACCCCGGATTTTAGAGTCCGAAAGCCGGACATGTCAATAAGATCTTTTAAACATATTCAATGTAATAAAAACAGTTGAAAATGTCATAAATCACCTTTTTTATTCATTCATTATTTTAACAAATCATATTACAATTTGTTACAAATTGTTTATATAAATCAGTTTTTTTTAATTCTTGAAATAAGAAAACAAAACCTTATTAAAATATTAAACAAAAACATATAAATATACTTGGTTGTGAATATACTTGGTTCGTCGATTGATCGTGGTTTGCGTGCGAGCATAGTGCGTCTCTCGCGGGCGGCCCAATTTTTTTTTTTATAACCCGGTTTACAAATGAAACCTTCCCCGGATGTTGAAATGAAATGAAATGAAAATTTATTGCAATAAATGTGGTAAGTATGTCGATGGAAGTAAAGCTTATAGCGCTCAGCACATTTAGTCATGTTGTGACATACAATAATAACTAAGTACTTACATAAAGTACTGAAAAATATTTCCCCGGATGCCCTCTAAACTAGGACAAATCCGGGGAAACCCAGGCGGATGGCAACCCTACCCATACTCAAACCTACAACATGACGTGTTATTTACTAAACTTGGCCCGCGTACCTATAACGTGATGAGTTATTTACTAAAATGTCATAAATCATAAACTGCCTATATACGTCCCACTGCTGGGCACAGGCCTCCCCTCAATCAACCGGAGGGGGGTATGGAGCATACTCCACCACGCTGCTCCACTGCGGGTTGGTGGAGGTGTTTTTACGGCTAATAGCCGGGACCAACGGCTTAACGTGCCCTCCGAAGCACGGAATCATCTTACTTTTTCGGACAATCAGGTGATTCAAGCCTGAAAAGTCCTTACCAAACAAAGGACAGTCTCACAAAGTGATTTCGACCATGTCCCCATCGGGAATCGAACCCGGACCTCCAGATTTACTAAAATGTACGTGTCGAAAAAATTAACAAGACACACATATGTATAACTTACTCAGCAGCCTCAGGATGTGGGTTGTCCCTCATAGAGCGCGTCTTAGGATCGTAGTACGCGGAGTTAGGGTCCAAATTGCGCAGGTACTTGGCCGTGTCCTCTCTGATACGCAGGTTGCGCACTGTGATACGTTGCTTCGAGTCCACCTGAGGATTCACAAAAATAGTTATCATCATCAAATTAGTAGGTAATATAGTTACACTTTGAATCGTCATTTTTTTACATAACGTCTCCGTGGCGGCCCTAGCAAAATATTTAGATGGTACAAGACCTCATAGTGGCACCCTTCAGCCCCTTAAAATACATTTTTTTTATTAGTTTACGGCCCACACACACGCAGGACCCACACAGCGTGAAAGAGAGGAGGCGGATACAGGCTGAGTAGATAGATAGATAGTTTACGGCCGCCGAAATTTACATATTTAAATCTTTTAAAAATGTTTACGGCCACCCGGTATGAGTTTTATGTGGCCGCAATCTAAGCCGATAAAGATAGTTTGCGGCCAGGGTGGACCAGTTTAGGTTGGTTTTGGCGCTTCCCCCCTCCCCCCTTTTTTCTGCGCCCGGTGCGGTGGCACACCCCCCACTGCCTGGAAAGTCCCTCATTGCTTTCATTCGTTTATTATTGAACTAGCGACCCGCCACATCACATTAAAAACCTCAAAAATAACAGATTTCTCCACTACTTAATGGATGTTATTGGTGCTAATTCCTGTAAATACCATCTAATTTTATTTTAAGTTATATCTGTCATTTTCTTATCCGCCGAAAAGGAAAGGGACGGGTAATCGACAAGCATAAAATTTATGGAACACACGTCAATTTTAAGCACAAATCTAAACCAACCGTCTAAAAATTTTACATCCGTCAATAACCCGACACAGTTAAGTAGACAGCACGTCAAACGGATTGCATACCAGCGACGTACCTTTTGATTCGCCCGGGTTATTCATTCATTCACTCATTCTTCCTAAAATTAAGAGCTGTGAATCATCCGTCCCTTTCCTTTTCGACGGATATGAAAATGACGGATATAACTTTAAATAAAATTAGGCGGTGTCTGCAGGAATCGGGGCCATTATACATATAAACCTTCCTCTTGAATAACTCTATCTATTAAAAAAAACCTAAACAAAATCCGTTGCGTAGTTTTAAAGATTTAAGCGTACATAGGGATATAGGGACAGAAAAAGCGACTTTGTATTATACTATGTAGTGATATGGTCATTGGTCTACTGGTCACCTTAGTACCCGGCATGTCCACTTCATCCACATATTTATCCTCGTCTTCGCCATCGTTATCGTCTTCTTCAACACTTGTTGGGTCTGAAAAGAAATACAGGGTGTTAGTAACATCGTAACGAATACAAAGGGGGATGATTCAGACCATGATTCTGAGTTAATATAACGTGGAATTATCCGCCGCAAAATTTATGATTTTTTAGGTGTTTTTCTTTAATTATTTTCTCCTTTTTGGTTTCCCTGATGATGACGACGTTTGATGATTCCGTTTCGGAAGGCACGTTAATTGGTCCCGCCATATGGTTTTAGCCGTAAAATCACCTCCACTAACCCGCAGTAGAGCAGCGTGGTGGAGTATGCTCCATACCCCTTCCGGTTGATTGAGGGAGGCCTGTATCCAGCAGTGGGACGTATATTATTATTACTATTACTAGCCTGTATGATCCCACTGCTGAGCAAAGGCCTCCCCCATATCTTTCCAAGTATCCCGGTTCTGTGCGAGCTCTATCCAGTCTTACGACGTATATAGGCTGTTTATGTTTGTTCGTTGTATGACTTTCCCTACGCTCGGGCATAGAATAAGGAATAATACTACATATAGAACGGCAACTTTCCGCTCTCCACCAGCGTCTGAGCTAGGTTTACCTCGGTCTTACTTTAGTATTCAAGCGTATGGGCGTCAGACGTCACACACACAGATGCGCGTGTACGATAACGTCAATGTGTGGTGTCTGTGTAAAACGATGTTTGTATGAAGTGTCCGGAGCTCGGGTGAGTGCTATAAAAACGAAAATCAATCAGAATATCTCGTTGTAAAAAGGACCTGTCATCTTCAGGTTAGGTTATCGGACCTTGTGATAAACGGGATAATGTTGATGATGTTTTAAGTTTACGCGGTTATTATCATAATTAAAGCACATAATAACGGGTTCTTACCGCGTTTAAATGGGGATAATCCAGTTGTAAAAAGCTTGAAACGGCCTAATGTGGTGAAAAAACGTGAGGACACAGTGAGTGCGGTTTGTCGTAGTGAGTTTCGTGCGAGTTCAGATGGTTCCGAACATTCCGATATCAAAAACATAAACAAGCGGCAAAGAAAGAGGGTAGACAGATATGTCTGCCCGTAGAAAATTATGGATCTACCTACTCCACTCCAATCTCATCAGTCATCCCGTGATCATGGCACTTGCAGCAGTGTCGAAATATCGGGAGTCTCATATCCCCATTTAAACGCGGTAAGAACCCGTTATTATGTGCTTTAATAATGTTGATGATGATTCAATACCTTGTTCAAGTTTCTTGGCTCGGAGTTCTCGCTTGGCGTCCTCCACCTTCTGGTACTCCTCGATGATGGCTTTGTGTTGCTCGGGGTCGTAGCCGTTCCAGCGGTCGCGCTTGCCGTCGTAGCTCAGGTTCAAATTCGGCTGGGAGAACTCGTCCGGCGCTATGCCCGCGTTGGTGTACCTTGCCCCGATCTGGGAGTTTCAAAACCATCATTTTATGAGAATTGGAAACGGCCTCCGTGGTCCAGTGGTTAGAGCATTCGGCTCACGATCCGGAGGACCCGGGGTCAAATCCCGATGGGGACATATCATAAAAATTACTTTGTGATCCCCAGTTTGGTTAGGACATTACCGGCTGATCACCTGATTGTCCGAAAGTAAGATGATCCGTGCTTCAGAAGGCACATTAACCCGTTGGTCCCTTACTTACTGATGCAAGTTAGTCGTTACATGAGCCATGTCAGGGGCGGCCGTTAGCGGGTCAATATTAACCCTGACACCAGGGTTGATGGAGTTGGTAAACCACCTCACAACCCTCACGATAGAAGATGCGAATTGGAGATTTCAATATAAGATTAGGGCGAGACAAGACGCAGAATTGTAATTTAAATAAAAACTATTTATTAATTGTATTATTTAAGGTGTGTGTGTTTTAATACGCGATGCTCACCGCGTGCGCAGTCTAATCACAGACGAGGACTGGAGTAGACTACTAAAAGAACCATAAAAAAGTTCTTTTTACCACTTGAAAATTATACATAATTAACAAATAAATATTATTATGTCTGAAAGAGATGAACAATACAAACTAACATATCAAAGTAGGATAGATTTATTTTTGTTGGTATAAGCATATATCCTTCACTTAAAGCGTTATTGGCCGATTCCTGCAGACACCTCCTAATTTTACTTTAAGTTATACCTGTAATTTTCTTATCCGCCGAAAAGGAAAGGGACGGATGATTGACAGCTCTTAATTTTAGGAAGAATGAGTAAATGAATGAACATCCCGGGCGAATCCAAAAGGTATCTCGCTGGTATGCAAACCGTTTGACATGTACTGTCAACATAATTCTGTCGGATTATTGGCCAATGTAAAATTTTTAGATTTGTGCTTAAAATTGACATGTGTTCCATATATAAATAGTTTGTCGATTACCCGTCCTTTTCCTTTTCGGCGGATAAGAAAACGACAGATATAACTTAAAATTAGATGGTGTTTACAGGAATTAACACCGATGTCGCACGTATGGGCGCAAAAATGAAAAATGTTATAGAATGCCCTCAGCTGCGTGCCACTATTCTGGAAAAAAGACATTATTCTGGAATGTTTACTTAGTTTATCTCGTGAGCTTATGATATTGTATGTCTTTACTTACTTTTCTTGGTCTGTCCAAACAATCCTTCTTCTTGTGTGTCATGGCTCCGCAGTTTTCGCAAGCACCTTTCCTGTACTTTGTTGCTACTTTGTTCTGTAAAAGATGACATAAATTAAAATTAAAAAAAACAAAACTATACTTAGTATAGAAGTTGTAGTACTGTCAGCATGTGTCCTGTCAACACTGCTGCATTGGACAGGACACATGATGAGGTCTAGAATAAAAAAGTGGACTAAAGACATCACAGAATGGTACCCCAGAGATGGTAAAAGGCGAAAAGGGAAACCAAACAAAAGGTGGGAAGACGATCTACCACAAGGTTGGAGAAGGTTAACAGGCGACAGACAGGTGTGGCGCAATGAGGAGGAGGCCTATGTCCTAGGACAGCCCGACGTATAATTATACATATATGTATAATTAAGTAATAAAGTATAACTATGTAATAATGTCAGTGAATAAAGGCTATTTTTATTTATTTATTATGTTTGGCTAATTTAAAAAAAAACGACTGAATGGATTTGTTTTTGCTGTTATGACTATAATAAAATAAATTCGCTGACTTACATTGCTTTCTATTAATATTAACTTAAATCTAATAATTAGTCGACATCGACACCCTCCTTGTCAGGCTGTCCTAGGACATAGGCCTCCTCTAGGCTTCTCCAAATGTGGCGATCTTTGGTCGCTCTTCTCCAGCTTTTTGGGTGATGACTTAAATTTTCCTAAAATAAGCTTTTTAAAGTTCTTAAAGCAACTTACCACATCAACCCCTTTGTGGTAGTATGTGTCAAGTCTGGTGAACTGTCCTTCCGTGTCTTCCTGTGGCCGTTGATGTTTGAGGGTCGGGCCTGTAGTGCCATAGTACCACGGTGCGGAGGATATGTACTGCGGGATGTGGGGGTTGATGTCCTTGCCTGGAAGTAAATATATTATTATTATTAATGTCCCCAGCATATTCGTGCCACCGTTTCAAAAAGCGGTCTAACTCGTCGCGCCATCTTTTTCGTGGCCTTCCCCGACGTCTGACAGCATTTGCAGGAACCCACTCTGTTGCTTTTTATTTATTTATTATAGTATTAATGTTAAGTAGATGGTGGGAGTGTTGCTATTACATAGAAGGAAATGATAAGTTGGTTTGGACACAAAGGGTAACAGGATTACCAAAGCAGTATATTATAAAGCTAAGGTTGATGTTAGGGCTAGCGGAGGAAGACTTAGAAAGACGTACATAGACCAAATTGGAGATGTCCTTAGAAAAGGTTCAGTAAGACCTACTCTGAAATGGCGTCAGGATCATCAGGATATACCTAAATACTGGTCCCGATTCCTGCAGACACCTAATTTTATTTTAAGTTATACCTGTCATATTTTTATCTGCCAAAAAGAAAAGGGATGGATGATTGACAACAACAATTATAAATTTTAAAATGAATGAGGGAATTAATAATAACCTGATTGAATACAATAGTTTGACATGTACTCTCAACTTAATTCTATCGGGTTATTAGCCAAAATAAAATTTTGGGAAGGTTTTTTAAATTTCTGCCTAAAATTACATGTACATTACATGTGTTCCGTAATTTATATGTCAGTCGATTACCCATCCTTTTCCTTTTCAGGGGATAAAAAGTGACAGGTATAATTAAAAATAAAATTAGGAATCAGCACCAGTGACCTTTTGGTGCTGAATTTCTGGTAAAAACCTGGTGAAAACCTTTAATTGGCTTACTACTATTTTTAAGTCTATTTTGTTTTGTAAGCTGTTTTCCATGTAATAAATAAAGTAAATAAAATAAAATAAACAGTATAATGAAATTCAATTTTAATAACCTAAGATAGATTAATGTAGTTCTGTGCAATAAAGTATATTTGATTTGATTTGATTATTAATATTGAATGTAAAAATAAACACATATCAAACCAAAATTATGTTTATTACAATAGCTTCTGGGAAAAAAATATTTTAGCAGTAAGTTGTTTTTTTGTCTTTTCTTATTGTCAAATTGTGTTTTGTATTTCCCTACATACTATAAACTATTAAATTAATAAATGAACCATTTATAAAATTTTCTGCCATCATGAGATATGTAAATAAATATATTTACTGTTAAGCCTGAGTTAAGCCTGTGTTTGTACATACATGTTCATTTGTTTATTTCTGTTATGTTTGTGTGTAAATTGTTTGAGTACAATAAAGAATAATTAAATATTTTAAATGTCAGAAAACAAAAACTATAAGCATCAATTGTTATTTATTAATTGTTAAAGAAAAACACAATAACAAAAGAATAAAATTAAAAATAGGTATAGAACTGTAGCGAGAATAGCATTTAAATATAGATCAGATGCAACATTTTTTGTCTCTGAAACAGGAATTGCAAATAATAAAATTTACATTTAATTTGATCCCAAATATTTATGCTTATATTTAGTTAGTTTACAGGGTCCACTTATCTAATCTGCAGAAATGACAGATCCAGTTGTTTTCAGAAGCAACTGCCTGTCTGACCTTCTAACCTACGTAGGGAAAACCAGCCCAATATAGGTTACGTCACATACCTTAGAAAATGTATTTCTCGGGATTGTGGATTCCCTCGCGATGTTTTCCTTTACCGCTGAGCATGTGATAATCATTTATAATCCAAACATTTACAATCATGTTATAAACATGAATTCGAAACAAATTCCTGTGTTTAGGCCTGTGTTGGATTCGATCCAGTGACTTCAAAGTGAGAGGAAGCATTCAACCAACTGGGCTACCAGGCAAAATACAATGATTATTTCAAGGTACAAGAATGATTAACAAAACAACCTATTTCAGCTAAAAAGTCTTAAATGTTTGTAATATTATGAAGTGTTTGGAAAATATAACGCACTGTATAACTAGTTTGTATTTGCTATGCTTAAAACATCAGATTCATTGGATTTTCAACATAACAATGCAAGTGATGAGGTTACACCGAGTAAAACATTACATTTCGAGTATTTCTTGGCTTTATTATATGAAATATGGGTAAAATACCTGTTTCGTCCACAGCAGCGGGTGCTGTACCAGCTTTACGCGCCTCCTCCAACTCTTTAGCCTTTCGCCAATCCTCTCTGGACTTCTTTTTAGGCTCATCTTCCTCGTCACCAGTTTCATCTTTAGAACGCAAAATTTGCGAAACTGCCACACGTGTAGTTGACGTCATGGCGGACTTATATTTAATAACTTTCTGTTTATCAGTTTTTCGTAGAAAATCGCTTGAATTTTAAGAAAATTCAACACAAATTAATCAAGTAGGTACCTACGCGACGCAGATGTTTCAACATGCATGACAGTTGATGACAGATCGATTTTTAATTATATACAGTGCCAAATGACAATATGGTATTCAGCCACTTCGTTCAGAAATCAATATCAATGAGGGACTTTCTAGGTTCCCCAAAAAGTAATATAGATCTATAACGCTGTTCAGATTTAATATGATATTTATCTATTTTCTTATTGGTCGGGGTACACTTATGTCTGTTACAAGTTAAATGAAGGCAAGTCTGTATAGGGCCATTTGTATTTATTTGGGGAACGTCACTCATTCCAAATATCAATAATAGGAATTAATGAATAAGGTAACCTTAGTATCTCGCCCATTTGTATTAAGAGGTCAGTATCATACAAAGTATTCTGTGGAGGTCTGTGATCTCACCCCAGTCTTCCTGCTTTTTCAAAAGTGTATAACCGTCTTGTAAAAATATTTTTGTGTATTTTAAAATAATAAAAAAGTCAGATTCGAATAACTTTAATGTCAATATCATAATCTAAATAATATAATCGATTATAAACATAATTATATTTATCAAGTTTGCTGTCCAGTTTAATTTTAGCATAATCCAGTTAGCTTTGTTCATTCTATGACCATGCACGTACACTTCAAAACCTTGTCGCATTAACTTATTTAGCAAACTAAATCTAAAGTCTCACTAAATATCAAATACGTTAATGTGATAGGGTTCTAATGATCGTGACAGTGCATTAATTAGGGTCAGTTTACAGCTTGCGGCGAGCTCTGGTGCGGTGGTAGGACGGCCGTGGTACCCGAATGCGCTCGTTGCTGTCGCCAGACTGTGCCATGGATTCTTCTAGAGGCTCCGCGCGAGGTGTGAATAGCTTTCTGCGGCTTCGCGTTACACTGGAATGAAATTAATATTAACATTGGTGCTAATTCCTGTAAACACCATCTAATTTTATTTTATCTGTCATTTTCTTATCCGCCGAAAATGGAAAGGGACAGGTAATCGACAAGCATAAAATTTATGGAACACACGTAATTTTAAGCACAAATCTAAAACAACCGTCTAAAAATTTTACATTGGCCCATAACCCGACAGAATTATGTTGGCAGCACACGTCAAACGGTTTGCATAATGGCGTTATTCATTAATTTACTCATTCTTCCTAAAATTAAGAGCTGTCAATCATCCGTTCCTTTCTTTTTGCGAATAAGAAAATGATAGGTATAACCTAAAGTAAAATTAAGAGGTGTCTGCAGGAATCGGGGCCATCGTATGGGTAAATACATTTACTAATTTCAATAAAAAAAAACGCTTTTGATTTGTAATTAGGATAAGAAAAAAGTTCCTCTCGTTCAGCGAGGACTTTTGACAGAAAGAAAACGAAGCAGGAGAAATAATTTTGTATGTACCTGATTATAAAATAGTGTTAGAGATCCTTGTTATTGTATAGACAAAATTTTTTGTCCAAAAGTTATAAGGTTTTTAGTTTTAGATGTTATAATAAAGTCAAGCGCTCTGGGCGCCACTCTAATCGCGTCAGATAGAGTACTGCGGGGCGGAAGGCAAGAGGAAAACTACTGCTTTATATTCCCCAAAAATGTTACACTGTCAAGAGCGTGGCTCTTAAATTAATCATGATGAATAAAGTCAGAAGAAATACATACCTCTTGGAAGGACAACTTTGTATCCCCAGCAAGGGTGGTAGATTTTCCGCTTCGTCGTTTTTTTCCGGCGATTCAATATCAGCTTTCATTTCTTTCGCTGGCGCTGGCATGTCCATAGTCACGTCGGAGAATTCCTTTTGCAGGTTTGCTATGTCTTTTAATTTATTATCACCGTCTTGGATTGTTTTCTGGGTTTCAACTGGATCGTCGTCTCCGTTTTTGCGTCGCCGCAACCGAAGATTTCGTTTAGGTTTTGCCTTACTCTCGCATCGCGCTTGAATCTCTAATAACACCTCATCTGAGGTATTAGCCGCCTTTTTGTCTGGAGCTTCTTCTCTTTTATCAATTTTAGTATCCTTTTTGTCAGTGGATTTATCTAGTTTATCAATTGTAGAATTTTTCTTGTCAATTGAAATATCTTTTTTATTGACGCCATTTTCTTTTTTGTCAACGGATTTATCTCCTTTGTCAACCGTAGGTTCTTTTTTGATAACAATCTCCTTTTTTTCAACAGATGTGTTGATTTTAATATGTCGCAAGTTATATTTAGGCTTTTCGACCTCCTTTTCTGCTTCAGTGGTTGTGTTGTAATGAGAAGTATTGGTTGAGACGAGTAGTTCAAACTCCGTTGCCCTGGGAGTTATGTCTTTATACATGTTTTCGAAGTCTTCTACAGTATTGTTGGAATTATTTTGTGATTCGGTCATGGTTTCTATTCCTTTAAATGCTAAAGAGGAATCGTTTTCTGGCTCTACCGAAAGTTTTTCTTGTTTTATTTTGACGTCAATAGTCTGTTTCCTACCAGACTTGTCTTTTAAAATCATATTTTCAATTGATTGACGCGTATGTTCTATTATCTCATTCGTGTTCTTTGTACAAATGTTTGTCTTCTCAATACACTTTTCAAAGATAGATATATTTTCATTCGGTTTCTGTGAGTCTTGTTTATTTGCGGCAGACGTAGCTAAATTTTCTTTCGATTTATTAGAAACATTAAGTCTCTCTTTTATACTTTTGTGTTGCGTCGTTTCTTTTACGATTTCTGTTTTAGTAGAGATTGTTACTTCTTCTTGATTGCTTTCTAGGATTGGAACAGTAGGTTTTTTAACAGATGCTGTTATTTCTTTAGTCTTATGTTCAGTTACGACTTGAGGAGATTCGAAAATATCAACCGAAAAATTTTTTTTAGGTAAAGTTACAGGTGCAGATGTTTTAATTTCTGCTTGTCTTGTAAAACTTTCGCCTAGTAATTTCTTTATAGTGCTCGGTTCGAAATTGTTGGTAACATCTTCTTTAACAATTGAAGGCGATCTGTCGTCATTATAATGTTTTATTTCATTAAGTTTCTTGTTTGTGCTTATATTGGCATCTATATTGTCGAAATATGTCTTATCTTTATTTAATTTTGGAATAAGACCATTGTCGTCGAAGAATTTTCGGTTTTCTTTCAAGATTTGAATATTGGGTAACTCACTGGAAGCAACAGGTTTGGTATCACTCTTCTTAGAAGCAATTTCTAGCTGCTCAAACTGTGCTAACGACAAATCACTTTCGTGGGTAGATTTCGTAGATTTTCCAAATAATCTGTTCACGATATTATCTGTAATCTTTTCAGTCATGTTGTTTATAGTTCGCTCTAAACTCTTTTCCAAGTTATTTTCGAAGTCTTCTTCCATTTCTTCAATAGACTGCCGGATTCGGTTCATCGATGTAAGAGCTTCAGAAATCTCTTCTGATACAGATTTTCGACTCGGTTTTTTATTATCATCATCTCTTACAACATAAGTGCCTCTGACAGCTGAAGCATTTACCTTTGCTTGTATATTATCATTAGATTGTCTTTCAACTTCAACAGTAGAATTGTTGAATTCGCTTACATTTGCACTGTCTCTTGCACCTATCGTATCAGTACTGTTACTTTCCTCGGAACAATAAGTGACGTCTTTCACTGTGTCATCATGTGATACATCTTTGAGTGTATCATTCTTGACACTTTCAACGTCATCATTGTCACTGGGTACGTCATTATTATCACTGTTTGCGTCTTCGTTGACAGTGCTGTCATTGACTAAGCTTTGCTGCAGCATTCTGGACCGGTTGATGTCTTCCTTCTTAAAGGTGGGTTCGAGGCTTTCATTATAGGGGTCTTCCTCCTCTTCACTATCAGTGTCAGTGACTGACATAACATCTTCTTTGTCTTGCTCTTCTTCTTCTGCCTTATCTGTAATCAAATTACACCGTAACAATTAAAAAATTAGAACGTTTGGTTGTACTATAAACGATGGTAATGTGTTTTTCTTGTCGGAAATGTTTAATTGTAAGCGAATAATCGCTCGATTACGTACGTAGTTAGGTACCTACTAATGTTGTACGTTGATGATTTTTATAATTGGCATTTCTTTTTTATTTTAAATTTGGCTTTGCATCTTAAAGTACAAAATGGGACGGAAAATAATAAAAAAAAACAGTTGGCTATCGTGTGGGTTGTGAGGTGAATTACCAACCTCATCAACTCTGGTGTTAGGGATATTATTGAGCCGCTAAAGGCCCCTGACATGGCTCATGTAACGACTACTTACATTATTAAGTAGTAACCGGGACCAACAGCTTAACGTGCCTTCCGAAGCACGGATCATCTCACTTTTTGGACAATCAGGTGATCGGCCTGTAATGACTTACCAAACTAGGGCTCACAAACTGATTTTTGTGATATGTCCCCACTGGGATTCGAACCCTAGACCTCCGGATCGTGAACCCAACGCTTAACCACTGGACCACGGAGGGCGTAAAAAAAAAACAGTAACTGTTCATGATTTTTCCGACAGGAAAATGAACTTAGAATCATGGGCTGAAAGTTTTCGTGCATTTGAACCTGTATGGAAGCAGCATGGTGTAGTATGCTGTATGCCGACTCCATTCGCTGGGAGGAGGCTTGAGTTTATGTTTTGTTTGATTTCAGACGGCCATTTGGTCTGATAGTGATTTTAAACATTTCGTCCATTAGGATCCCCTAACCCGATCCTAGGGGATCAAAGGGGATTCTGATGAACAGATGAGTTCACGAGGATCCCCTGGGGGGTCGGGTTAGGGGATCCCAGTGGACGAAATGATTTTAAATGTAATAATTACCGTCTCGTTCATCTATACAGGCGCGGAGATGTTGTACCTCCTCCTCCGCTCTCGCTCGAGCCAACTTCTCGGCAGTCAATTTTTCCTACAACAAGATATTCTGTTTAGAATACTTTAGGCATGCGCACTGATAATACACGGTGTTACAGACATCGTAACGAAAACTTTGAGGGATGATTCAAGCCATGATTTTGAGATGACATCACATGGGTATTTAACGGAAAATATTGTTATTTGACATTTGTTTGCATTGCGCACTTACTTTTATATGCGCAAATGTCAAATTGCAATATTGCTTTCTTAGATGAATTGCTTCGATGTTGCCATTTTAACCTCCCAGTTTTCACTTACACAGTTAACTCGACCATTATATACGGCGATACGGCTCACCACCTATAACGTTGGTCTAACAGAAAGCTCGGTGAGGTGTGGGTACTTAGTTCATCTTGCGATGGATGTACCTCTGACTAATGAAATTGGGATATGGTCGTGTGCTTATGTTGTTGTTATGTTTATTTAAATTTACATCCGGGTGAGAGCCTTCAGCGCTCCCCATTTGTCCGGCCAAGTAGTTAATGCCATCTGCGGCAAATCTACAATAAGTCACGTCAAAAAAAAAAAAAAATTAAATTTACAGGGTGTAAGTGACATCGTAACGAATACTGAGGGGGATGATTCAGGCCATTTTTCTGAGGTGACATCACAGGGGTAATTAACTGAAAATAATTAAAATAAACATAAAAATGGTCTGAATCATCCCCCTTAGTATTCGTTACGATGTCACTTACACCCTGTAAATTGAAATTAACATAACAACAACATAAGTACAGGGGTTCGAACTGGCGCACCCCGATTGAGTGTCAAGCCGGTGTACGGTCACAAGCATTAATTGTATACACTTTGGTACCATGTCACATTCACTTTTTTGACAAATTGAACTGTAAGTCTCACTAAATGTCAAATATGTTAGTGCGACAGGGTCCTAAAGTGGGTACATTATATTGCTCATGACTGTACAGGACCATAGTGACTGTAAATAAATAACTTACCTCTAAAACGGCGATTACTGTCATCAGTTCTGTAACCTGCGGATAGAATGGTTATTTTGTTAATAACATTGAAAATAGGAAAAATCGATAACTTTTTGCATTAACACTTTTATCGAGTTTGGGCTCATTTAATTTGTCCTGGTAAGCACTTTGGCGCTACATAATATCAGCGGTCTGAACATGGAGCCGTATGCAGTGAGCAGATGATGATGATATTTAGTCGTTTTGTAATGAGGCAAATGATTAACACAGTCTTCTTCTTCTTATCGGGTTGTGAGGTGGAATACCAACCTCATCAACTCTGGTGTCAGGGTTATGAAAGCCGCCAAAGGCCCCCTGACATGGGTCATGTAACGACTACATAGTTATATCAGTAAGTAGTAACCGGGAGAAACGGCTTAACGCTTCCGAAGCACGGATCATCTTACTTTCGGACAATCAGGTGGTCAGCTGGTAATGTCCTAACCAAACTAGGGTCGAGTTTGCACAGTGAGTTTTGTGCGAGTTCAGATGGTTCCGAACATTCCGATATAAAAAATAAACAAGCGGCAAAGAAAGAGGGTTGACAGATATGTCTGCCCGTGGAAAATCATGGATCTACCTACTCCACTCCAATCTCATCAGTCATCCCGTGATCATGGCACTTGCAACAGTGTCTAAATATCGGGAGTCTCATATCTTGAAATAGTTCAAACGCGGTAAGAACCCGTTATTATGTGTTTTAATTATGATTAACACAGTCACGTACTTTCTTGTGCAGCGATCGAGGTGTCTCAGCGTCTCCGGAGTTTCGCCTAGCGTCGCCCGCCGCCTTGAGTTTACTCTCATATTCTTCTTGCATTTCCTCCATCTAGGAATGTTATTTGATTAAAATCTTTTTAATTACCGAAACGGTGTGCTCTCGTGCCCTCACAGTGCGCGGGAGTTCACCGTGAAGATAGGCTACATAAGCCATCTTCGGGCGCATCAGCGTCGAGCCGACTAGGAGTCAAAGTGGTCGCCATGACCGAAATCGGTCGGAGATCATCAACATCACATGACAAAAAAAAAATTCAGCAGTGCCGTAAACAATGCTAAAATATATACAGGGTGTTAGTGAGATCGTAACGAAAACTTTGAGGGTTGATATTCCGTCGCAAAAGTGTGGAACTGAGTATAATTAAAAAAACACTAAAATTTTTATGATTTTTCCGACAGGAAATTCTTCCTCCTCATTATTCGTTACAGTGTGACTAAAACCCATACCTACTTGTATGGCTACCCGTACGTACTTATACGGGGTGTAAGTGAGATCGTAACGAGTGCTGCGAGGGGTGATTCAGCTCATTATTCTGAGTTAATATCAAGTAGATATTTCCATGGAAAAAGTATTGAATTAAAAATAATTTTAACAAACTAAAAAAGAAACCATGAATTTTGCGAAGAAAAATTTCCCTTGTTATTAACTCAGATTCATGGTCTGAATCATCCCTCTCAGTATTCGTTACGATGTCACTAACACCCTGCATAAAAAAATAAGCTTAAATATGAAATGAATGCTATAAAAATAAATAAAAAAAGTTTCGTGTTATGTTTAAAAGAATGCAGTGCCTGCCAATGTTTGCCTGTCCGGAATGTGTTATCCACTAACCTCAGCTCGTAAGGACTGCATCTGAGATTCGTAGTACTGGCGGGTCATGTCCTTCGCTTCCTCGACGATTTCGAACATCGTCTTCGCTACCTCCTGCTGTTTCTCCTCCATCGCTTCCAGCAATTCCTTGTTGCGGGTTTGAGCTCTGACAATTCGTAAATAAATTGTTTTAGTACTAGATAATGATATATCTACTGATTTCCACATTTAGCCGAAGCCGTATTTTCGCTTCTTAGCTGGGTCGCGAATAAAGACAAAAATGCGTTGAGTGTACGTATATTCCTGTTAACGTAGCATGATTGGAATGACAGCAGGACAGAGATATAGAACATCGCCAAGAGCGAAAAAGACGATAGATATGTCTCTTTCGCACTAACAGTATGTATACTGTAAATGACGAAAAAGACGGAGATATATGTCACTCTAATCTTGCTTCGTCAAATAGGTAGATACAGGCTCCGCCTAGTTTGGGAACCTCTGTTCATTTTGTTAAACTTACAATGTATCCTACCTCAATCATATTATGCCTTCTTTCTTTTTGTATTATTTCTGTGGGACTGTCGAGGATCTTATGCATTTCTTGGTGGAGTGTGACCGGAACAAACAGATTAGAAGGAAATTATTCCACTAAAATCTACATGGAGGAGAGATTGGGTGCCTCTTGGCAGATCCAGTGTCTGTAGCGGCAAGGCTTGTATATAAATACTGTACTGTGTTTCTTAGGAATAACAATCCCTGAATAGCATGGTGTAGTGCTGTAATGGTGTTCTTTTGTAAATTGATGATTTGATCATCATTAAACGCTCTAAACTATGAGGCTGGCATAACCACCAAGAGTGGCTCAAGCCTCGAAAAAAATATATATAAAAAAAATGTTTCTGACCTAACCAAACATATTTTTTTCTTTTTTTTTTGAGAGATACTGTATCAACTCTCACGATTTATATTGATGATGTTTTGTATAATATGATTATCATGTACTCAGCGGTGAAGGAAAACATCGTGAGGAAACCCACCCGAGAAATGTTTTTCGGAGGTATGTGACCTGACCTGTATTGGACTGGTTTTCCCTTCGCGGGTTGGGCTTCTGTAAAAACATCGGACTTGTCAAATCTTCAGGTTAGGTAAGCGGGCCCTGTGAAAGACGGGATAATGCTAGGTAGATGACTCACTGTATCAACTCGAAGTGTAGCCTTTCGTTGTCTGATCGTAGCTTCAAGATCTCTGCATTGGTATCTATAGTCGAGTTGAATGTGGCTGTGCTTTCTAGTGTTGATTCCGCTATGGTCTGGTTCACCTCTGTGGTGGAAACATTTGTATTTATAATCATTACTCTCATAATTAAAACACATAACGGGTTCTTACCGCGTTTAAATCAGGGATATGAGACTCCCGATATTTCGACACTGTTTCAAGTGCCATGATCACGGGATGACTGACGAGGTTGGAGTAAAAAAAAAAACAATAAAACAATGTATCATTACTCTCTACGGAAGAAAGAGAAATCATGTGTTGTCTCTGTATTCAAATTATACTGTGTAACCAAGTATACAGGGTCAGTGACTCCGTACCGAATACTGATGATTCAGCTCATGATTTGTAAATTCATTTTCTTTTTTGTTTTTTTTTTTAAATTACTTTAAAGTATTTAAGAAACTTTTGCGACGGAAAACTCCTTTTGATATTAACTCAGAGTCATGAGCTGAATCATGCCCGTCGATATTCGTTACAGTGACACTAACACCCTGTTTTTCATTTTATATGAACTGAGAACGTCTAGAGCCCTGTGTCGAGGTTTTCTTGAATCTATTTTTCCTTTGCTATACTGGTTGTGAGAAGCTGCAGCAGTTTTAGGTGTATGAGAAAAAGAAAAATATATTTATGTAATAATTGACGATTCAAAGTGTAACTATGTGTGAACTATGTTTGTGGGGTAGCTACGGAGTGGTAGGTCGTCACAGCTGATTTTATTATACAGGGTGTTAGTGACATCGTAACGAATACTTTGAGGGATGATTCAGACCATGATTCTGAGTTGATATGGAGTGGAATTTTCCGTCGCAAAAGTTTAGAAATGAAAACAATAAACGGAAAATTCCACTTGATATTAACTCAGAATCGTGGTCTGAATCATACATACATACATAAACTCACGCCCGTAATCAAAGACAACTTGCAGCCACTGTTGATACGATGTCGTAAGCTGGATATGATGAACCTTATGGTGATAAGGGATCAGCCTATCATAACATTAGTCCATCACGTTAGAGGACACAATCCCTCTTCGGTTTTTACGACATGCCCGGGAAGACAAGCAGCTGAACGCGTTCTATGTTTAAATTTTTAATTTAAGGTCTGAATCATCCCCCTCAGTATTCGTTACGATGTCACTAGCACCCTGTAAGAGAATACTCACGTATGTCTTTAGCGACGGCGGCCAGCTGCAGCACGTGGCGGGTCTCGTGCGCGTACTCGGGCGCCGGGTTGAGCGTCACCACCATGCTCACGGCCTCGCCGCGCGCGCCCGACAGCCCCGCGCCCAGCAGGCGGGTTAACTTCGACTCCCTGCGTTGGCGATAACATTGGAAATGGCATTATATAATCATTTTGTGAAGGAAATAGGGTCACGACCTCCGTGGTCCAGTGGTTGAGCGTTGGGCTCACGATCCTGGGTTCGATTCCCGGTGCAGCCATATAACAAAAACAAAATAATAAAAAAAATAAAAGAAAAATAGGCGAAAAATAGAAAAAATATAGAGAAATATAGATAGGTGGGAAATAGGCGTGAGTTTATGTATGTATGTGTATGTACATATCACAAAAATTACTTTGTTGTCCCTAGTTTGATCAGGACATTACAGGCTGATCACCTGATTCCTGATACAGGCTGATCGCTTCGGAAGCCACGTTAAGCCGTTGGTCCCGGTTACTACTTACTGATGTAAGTTAATGTAAATATATAAGAAATTTCCCCAAAGCCATTTTAATAGGTTAAGCTTAGTGTTTTGGTAGGTTTAGTTAAATTGATTTTTACTTTTCAATGACATGGTATCTTAAGTACATAATTATTATTTTGTTTTCCTAATTATCAATGCTGCTGTTATTGTGACTTGTTTTAGTTAACAAATAGTTAAAGTTTTTAGTAGTTAGTTAAGTAGATACATATATGTGGATTTTTTTATTAGCATTTAGTTTCATATAGTAGGCTCCATACCCCCTCCGGTTGATTGAGGGGAGGCCTGTGCCCAGCAGTGGGACGTATGTAGGCTATTTATGTTTATGTTATGTTGTAGTAGGCTGAGCTGTAGGCCATCTAAGGGGTCCACAGGTGGCGGATAGTGGAACGGCCATCAGATATGATGGTTAGCTGCGAATATAAAAATAAACAGTCCCCGACCAAACAGCGACAGGATTAGCAGAACGTAGTGGGTAGCTCACTGGGACGGGCTAACCTATAAAATGCTACTTAGGTTCTATGACGATCTTGTGACGTAGCAAGTAGGCGCCGCTACTTCAAAAGCGCACCCCTGATGCCGGGCAGCAGCGGTATCAGTACTGGTTGGAGGCCGAGGAAATGGATTCTGGTAGGGCTCTAGCTAGAACATCACCGATTGAGGAATTGGTCGGTGTACTGCGGAACGGAAGGCGATTGGGGCAACCACCGTTCTACACGCCCTATCTATGGAGTAATGGCGATTACTCCACCGACAAGAGCGCAGCTCTTAAATAAAGAGACAGAGGTAGTTTCATATAGTGTTATCTATTTGCGCTATTTTGCTGCAAATTTCCCTAAAAATAAATAAAACGTTGAACATTACTAGAGATTTTATTTTTACTCTACCACCCTACATGTACAGACATGAGCAATATAATGTACTTTAAGAACTTTAGGACTCTGTCGCACTAACATATTTGACATTTAGTGAGACTTACAGTTCAATTTGTCAAAAAAGTTAATGTGACATGGTACCAAAGGTAAGTGTATACATATTAATGCTCGTGACCGTATGTATATTTGAATAGAAATAAAACCTACCTGTAAGGCACTAGGGTGGCATCCACCTTCTTCTGCTTACGTCGTAACATGTGCAGGCAACGTTCTAACACGTGGAGCGACGAATTGATGGACCGAGATTCCTGGACGATAAATAAAAACTATTAGAAAAAAAATATATATGTATTGTTATTTATTTATTATAACAATTATATGTGTTATATTAATACCTATGTAGTTTATGTACTCGTAAGTGTATCTATCTTTGTACTTTATTTTTATACGTACAAGTATTCTTGTTGTGCGCGACGACTACAGCGAAATTGTCGAAAATATAGTCCTTAAAATTTGAATCATCCCCTTAGTATTTGTTACGGTGTCACTAACACCCATACGGACTTGTACGTACGTTGACTACTTGTACGGGATGTAAGTGACAACGTAACGAATACTGAGGGGGATGATTCAGCTCATTATTATTTGTTAATATCAAGTGGAATTAAAAAAAATATATAAGAAATTGACCCAGAGCTATTTTAATAGGTTAAGCTTATAGTGTTTTGGTAGGTTTAATTAATTTGTTTTTTACTTTTCAATGTCATGGTATTTAAGTACATAATTATAATTTTGTTTTTCCTAATTATCAATTCTGCTGTTATTGTGACTTGTTTCTGTTAACAAATAGTTAAAGTTTTTAGTAGTTAGTTAAGTAGATACATATATGTGGATTATTTTTGTTAGCATTTAGTTTCATATAGTATGCTCCATACCCCCTTCGGTCGATTGAGGGGAAGCCTGTGCCCAGCAGTGGAACGTATATAGGCTGTTTATGTATGTTATGTTATGTAATGGTATAGATTGAGAGTCGGACATCAAACCTGCATTCTGGCGCCCGTGTTCCGCGTGTGTCGCGCGCGCTCACAGCCGGCCAGATCACACAGTCGCACGCATGACGACCGTACGCCGTCATCTGTAAAATACATAATAATATTCTAACATAAATACATGAGCAATATCATGTACCCACTTTACAACCTTGTCGCATTATCATATTTGACATTTAATGAGATATACGATTTAATTTGTCAAAAAAGTTAATATGACATGGTTTCAAAGTGTATACATGTTAGTACTCGTGACCGTACATACATAAACTCACGCCTTTTACCCACCGGGGTAAGCAGAGACTATAGAATTCCATTTGCTTCGATCCTGACACACTTCTCTTACTAATATAAATATACTACTAATACTATAAATGCTATATATACGCCCATACGATTGAAGACTAAAGTAAGACTGAGAGGGGGCGGGGGGCGGGCGGGGGGTGGGGGGTCTGTGAGGTAAACTTAGCTCAGCCACTGGTGGCGTTCTATACGTAGTATTATTCCTTATTCTATGGAGCTGAATTTAGATAGAGTATGTACTTACCCTTGGATTGAACACTTCCGATTGAACCTTCGAAAGACGAGAATGGAGAATGCTACACCGACAAGAACGTGGCTCTTCAATTAGTGATGATGTACTTACCAGAGGAGCTCGGTGGCGCAGCGGTAAACGCGCTCGGTCTGCGATTGTTGAAGTTAAGCAACTTTCGCAAAGGCCGGTCATAGGATGGGTGACCACAAAAAAAAGGTTTTCATCTCGAGCTCCTCCGTGCTTCGGAACGCACGTTAAGCGGTTGGTCCCGGCTGCATTAGCAGTCGTTAATAACCACCAATCCGCACTGGGCCCGCGTGGTGGTTTAAGGCCCGATCTCTCTATCCATCTATAGGGAAGGCCCGTGCCCCAGCAGTGGGGACGTTAATGGGCTGGTGATGATGATGACTTACCAGTCTCGGTGAGCATGGTGATGGTGAAGATGCAGTGCGAGCGCGAGGAGTTGGCGTGGACGCCGGTGGCGGCCACCTGCAGGTTGTGCTTCCCCGCCACCAGCACGTCGTAGGCCTCCTCGCCGGTGCGGACGAACGCTTGCGTCGCGCCCTGAAGGGTTTATTCACGTTTGTTCTCTATTAGGTTTCCCAATAATAGAAATATCACAAATGAGTGTTTCAATAATCTCTAATGAGGGTGTGAACGCTTGACTTTCACTTTGAGGTCGCAGGTTCAAATCCAGCACAGGCCCTAGTGTCGAATTTGTTTTCAAATTCATGTTTGGATCGTAAATGACGTGCTCAGCAGTGAAGGAAAACATCGTGAGGAAACCCTCATTCCAGAGAAATGCATTTTCGGAGGTATGTTACCTAACCTGTATTAGGCTGGTTTTCCCTATGCGGGTTGGAAGGTCAGACAGGCAGTCGCTTCTGTAAAAATCCGGACCTGTCAAATCTTCAGGTCAGGTATGCGGACCTCGTGAAAAATGGTAGGGAGATGATGACGGGTGTATAAGAAAGAATCTGCTATTGGTTTAGTATAAAAAAATATGTCTCAATTAAAATGTAGGCACCTTGACATAAACATTGCCCGTAGAATCCTCTCTGATGCGCAACTTTGACGTCGCCTTGCTTCGATCGCTGTTTGACAACAAGTCGTATATAGCCTCGTTATAGATCTCCACAAATGATACCTGTAACAATAACTTTATTATAGGCGACACAGAAGTGAGAGGGCCGATTTACCACCTGTACCATCTAATAACCCTCAACTACAATGCCAGTCGTGCGGCCGCTACTGTCGCTCTCGCATCGGACTTTACAGCCATTTTAAAAGCTGCCACAGAAACGCTGTTTGGATCATCTGATAAAGATGTAAAGTCCTGAGATGATGATATATAGAGGCTATATGTGGGTTAGGTCATGAGTGAGTCACCTTTTTGAGGTGACTGACTCACTCACTCATGACGAAATCTCAGAAACTGCAAGTGCTGGGGGCCTCAAATTTTGCATGGGGGTTCCTTTTAGGATGTAGGTGTTCACTAAGACGGGGTCTTGCGATATTCAACCCTTAAGGCGATAAAAAAAGGACCAGCAAGGTTTAAAAATGCTCACCATACTAAGATCTTGCTAAATTCAAATCCTAAAGGGGCTGCTACTCCGTTTTTTTTGGGTTAAAAATCGAATTAGTAAAAAAAAAGCATTTATTTCAGTCGATGCGAACAGCATGGTGCAGTGCTGTAATAGTGTTCTTTTGTTAAGTGATGATTTGATCATCATTAAACACTCTAAACTATGAGGCTGGCGTAACCACCAAGAGTTCTCAAGCCTCTATAAAAATTAGATAAAAAAAAGCCTGTTGTCTACAATTTTCAGTCCATAGTGTTTACATACCCAGACATAATATCTAGTCCTATTAGAGAGGTCGAAGGTGCTGGTTGTGAGGTCACTCCGCAGCTGAGCTGACATCCGCCGGTACTTGTCACGCAACGGCGCGGATACTTGACGCAGGCGCTTCACAAACTGTCGAGGACATACAAACTTTATGGAATATGCTATTTTAATAATAATAATAAAAAAGTTTATTTAGGTAAAACCTACGACACACATATACATTTACACATATAAATTAATACAACAACAACTATTTTTACTTATTCAAATCACATACTTTCAGTCTGCAGTAATCCACATACAGGTATCCCACAAGGCATTCCAACAATGGGCGCCCCATATCTAACATGCCATTAACTGCATAGCAAAAAACAAAAGCTTATGGTTGTGAGAAAAAATTTTTTCATGAAACATCAAAACGAAAAGTTCCTTTGTGTGAAAATAATAAACATACAAACATAAACAGCCTATACAAGTCCCATTGCTGGGCACAGACCTCCCCTCAATCAACAATATTAATAATAAAACAATAGGTACTTGAAACTACTTCTGTGTTACTCAGAAATAGTCCTTCAATAAAACCAAAATCTTATGAACCTGCAGTTCAAACTCCTGGTCATAGTACTCAAGTTTCTCAGCTCCTCCATCGAAAGGCTTGTAGATTGGTTGCTGAGCAGCATCCACTACCCGGAAGACATACTCCAGTGACCGTGGCACCAACCCTGGAGCCTGCACGGTACCCATCAGTGTGTATGTCTTGCCGGAGCCCGATGCTCCATACGTGAGCAGGGTGAAGTTGTGACCATCCGGCAGCTTTTTCAAGTTGTCTTTCACTACATGTTCGAATATTTCCTGAAAGTCAATGATGGTATCAAATCTTAGATAAATAAAAACACTTACTAATAACTAACACATACATATAAAAACTCACGCCTATTTCACACCGGAGCAGATGCTATGGAATTCTATTTGTTTCAATTTGTTTGTAATAACTTAATACAATCATCCTGTCAGCCTTTGCCCGAAGGCATACTGATTGGTTATCGTAGATGGTACATTAAGGAAAAACTTTAAAATGTAACTTCTATGTCTAATAAAAGGCTATAAATATAATAAAAAATAATTTACATATTTAAATTTTGTTTATGGGTTTGGTAAATAATTAAGGAAGTCACTAATAAAATTAGTTAGGTACTGGTTATGCATCCGTTCTTATGAGAAGCACACAAACATGTTTGTAAGTAATAAGTAAAAACAAAGTGAAAGTAAGGTCAAGTTCAAGGACTTTAGAGTTTGTAAACTACTTACTTTCTGACTGGACCCAGACCCAAATATATGGGAAAAGGTATACATTTTGGAGACATTGTGTTGTGTACGCCGTCCATGGCCCACGGGCGCCGTATCCACCGAGGTTATAAGACATCGATCAGACTTCACCTCATACAGGTTATTCCTCACGTTACACGGCTTCAATCTTAAGTAAACCTGGAGCCATTCAGGCTCTTCGCTCTCTGAGTCCTCATCAAACAACTCCAATAAGTTTGTGCCTTTTTGAGGGCGAGGTCTCATGAAAGGATTCAATATCAACGGTGGTCGAGGTTCAATGAACGAAGGAATATCACGCTTCGATTGATCACTGTCCGAACATCGTTGGTCACTCATTTTCTGTTCAAACTCAAGGTGAACACAATACAGATAGATGAATTAAAAATAATTTTGTTCACAAGCAAAACAAACGGCAACGGCTTCAACATTTGATTTTTGAAATTCTTTGGTAATGTTGGCCAGCATGAGTGTCAAACTATAAAGTTACCTACTCAATATACAATAATCTGCCAAATTTCCGGAAAACATCGTTTTCCAGAAAGCGGTTTACCGGTAAATTGAATTTTACGTCCATGCGTAAACACGATACATTCATTCAGTCATTCATTCAATCAATCAGTCAATTTACAAATGTCGGATGTGTTGCACTTTGCGTTTCCACTATTGTTTATTTTTATAATTACACGAAATTAAAACTGTGCCAAGGCAAAATGTGTGGCTTTTAGTCCTGCCAATAATTAGTAGTCGATTGTGCATTTTATTTGTGGGTTTATTCAGACATGTCATTGATGAAAGTGAAGAATTTGTGAAAATGTGATAATAATTTGTATTTGGCTTTGTGCCATTGGATTTATTGGAGTTTTTGTGTGAGAAGGTCATGATGTGGGGGTTTGGAGTCGTTGTGGTGTTGGTGTTTGTGGTGCAGGGGGGTTTGGGGATGTGCCCATCGTTGTGTACTTGTAGGACGAATAAGGCTGATGGGGCGGCATCGGAGCCCCTGACTGGGGAGTTTCTGAAGCTCAAGTGCGGCGGGAGCCCCACTCAGATCACGGAGCTGAAAGAAATAGACCTAAGCAACCAGCACTTGTGGGCAGTTGTTGTCAGCCTGTAAGTGCTATTTCATGTTTTCGCGCTGATGTCGCGAGCTGATATTCCTTGATGTTCGCTGATAGATAGATCTTGTTGAGATAACTAATTGTGTTTGCTTGTATTTAAACATTACCTAAATGTTTATTGTTTACCTATTAATAGAAACCATGAAAATACCAATAACATTTTTGCTATACCATTTCAGTTACATTTAAATTATTTTTTAATTTACAGGAATTTGTCTGGAAATGCGATATCAACATTGTCAAGAGATTTGCACTTACCAATATTGCAAAAACTGTAAGTTATTTTATTAAATATTTTCTTAATAACTTTCCAGAGTTGGTCACAGCTTGGTTGTTGGCAACTTGTGGCTTTGTCTCACTCCATAGTGATTGCGACTTTGTGTCTTCAAACAATAAGTAGCTACTTTGTATCTATCAAAAATGGAATGATAACACAGATTACAAACAATATTACAAATGTAAAAAAAAAAAACAAAATTGTTATTATCCTCATTCTTAATTTCAGAGATCTAAGCAGAAATCAAATAACTCTCATAGAGTCTGATGCATTCTACAACATGACGTCGTTACAGCGGCTAGACCTGTCATACAATCAGATAAGCAATGTCTACAAGGATATATTCAAAAGTCTCGTTAACTTGGAGCGGTTGAACCTAGCCCAGAATCATATATCTGTGCTTGCTACCGGCACATTTGATTATCTCGTTGGATTGACACATTTGTAAGTACTATTTTCCTACCTGCTATGCTATTACTATGGGTAGTATTTATAACCAAATCACAGCTTTGAGACTGCCCTCAAGATCATGCCAATGTGACAGTTCTTATAGAAAAACAGGAACTTGAGCATGATCATGAGGGCAGTCTCAGCTGAGATTAGTTTATTAATACCCTATGAATGATTTCTTTTTATGGGAAAACTCGTTTTTTTATAATGACACCATCATCAGTCTGTCTCATACCTAGACTAAGGTCTCGACCTTCTCTCTCCACCATACACATTTTGTGTTGAAATTATTAAAATTTGTTATTTATTTTATGATTTTGTAATTTCATACATTAAGGTATATATATTATATTATTATATAATAACTACACAGATATTATAGGTAACAATTCACTCATCTTAGTCATAATTGTAAAATTTACGAAAATATATTTATAAAAAATAATATGCAATTATGATGTTGTACCGAATGGATGAGTAAATTATTAAATTTTAATACTAGACAATGAATGTATGCTACTACTGATGATGTTATCTGTTATTTGTTTATTTAAACTGTAGCTATATGTAAAGTTTATAAATAGGTAGGTACCATATTTGTTTTCAGTCCTCGCGGCACGGCAACCGAGCCGCGCGCTCCGCGATATGTCGAGTGCTTTGACTAATAGCCATACGACGTATATCTACGTAGGTAGCACTCGCTGCGTCTATTGGTCGAAACTCTCGAAACCATCGCTATAATTCGCTGTGCCTGGTAAAAATCATGGCTGTATAAAAAACTATTTAATCATTTTGCTTATGTAAACTATAAGTTTGCATAAACATTGTGAGATATCGTGAATTCTTTGAAAGAGATAGCGAGAGTAGAAATTCTGTCTACACCATTGACATAAGTATCATTTCAGCCGGGTCTACATGACAACCGTGGCACGGGCGACGCGTATTATATTGAGCGCTTCGACCAATAGCTGTTTGACGTCCATCTATGTAGATAGCATTCGTATCGTTTATTGGTTCAAGTGCTCGATATAAACAGCGGCGCGCACGGCTCGGGTGTCATGCAGCCCCCGGCTGAAATGATACTTATGTCAATGGTGTGGATATGTATCTTTTATGTTTCGTCCTTTTCAGTGACTACTTTTTACGTAGCCAGGTTTTAAAGCTGGTGTTAAACATACTTTATGTAAAAAAAGCTTATTATAAGATTAATGATTACCTAAATGATAAAAATGCCTGGTATTAAATGTGTTTTTCCAGTTATTGAATGACTAGTAATGTACACCCACATTATGAGGAGCACGGTGGCGCAGCGGTTAACGCGCTCGGTCTGCGATTGTTGAAGTAAAGCAACTTTCGCAGAGGCCGGTCATAGGATGGGTGACCACAAAGAAAAAAAAAGTTTCCTCCGTGCTTCGGAAGGCACGTTAAGCCGTTGGTCCCGGCTGCATTAGCAGTCGTTAATAACCATCAATCCGCACTGGGCCCGCGTGATGGTTTAAGGCCCGATCTCCGTATCCGAAGGAAGGAAGGCCCGTGCCCCAGCAGTGGGGACGTTAATGGGCTGATGATGATGTACACCCACATGGATTTAAAAGATGTGTTGCTGTTGGATTTTCTTGCCATATCTTCCCCTCAGCCATAACACCGTGCGAAATGACGTAGATTCAAAAATTAGCTTTCAACAATAGATGATTCTGATTTACGTTATCGTGTTAATGATTTAATTCAAACATTCTCCTTTTACAGAGACCTCACTGGCAACCCGCTGATCTGCGATTGTGACCTACTCTGGGTGGGGGACTGGGCTAGGAATACCAGCGTCAAACTGGGGAACCTAAAGTGCGCCTTCCCAGAGAACATGGTGGGCAAACCAGTTCGCAAACTGAAAATATTCCTAGACCTGTCTACTTGTGGCAGCGTTCTCCCATCAAACAGCTTGATAGTCAAACCGTCACAAGACCAAGTGGTTTTCGAAGGGGATACTTTAACACTATCTTGCAACGCCCCTTTCGCGTCTGTGGCAGCTAAATACGAGCTGAAATGGCTGCATCCAATGCTGGAAGTCTGTGACGTCAACGTGACAAATACCGACATGCAAGAAGAGGGTTTAGCCGAGACAACGGTATACTTTCCTAACATAACCAACCACCACACGGGGAACTGGACTTGTATGTACAGCGACCAGAATCATATACGGCATAACTACTCTGTAGAGGTCTTGGTTTTGTCGAATAAGACACAGTATTGCCCGACAAATTACTCGATAAACAATAAAGGACTGTATTCCTGGCCACAATTACTTGTGAATCACACGGCTGTGGTGCCATGTAGAAGCGGAGAAGGGTCAGCCTATAGATACTGCAAAGCGAATTCTACTTGGGGACCGATGAACACCACAGAATGTTCTTATATCAGCAATGTGACGAAGTTGCTACAGCAATTTGCTCTTTTAAACGTCAGTTTGGTGCAGTATTCAGCGCTGAATGCAACGGAGAGACTCGCAATGCTTATTCAAGAGAAGACATATCCCATAGCAGAGATAACTGATCCTGACGACGTCATGTTTATAGCAGACGCTATACAAAACTATATGCAGTATATCGGTGAAGAGAGAGACTTAGGTAAGCTTGAAAATTGCTGCTACTGCCTGTGTTTACCAATATTTCTTTACATATTCGAATTCAGAGGAACATTCATAGTTACAGTATCAATTATGGATTTCAAATACACATAACACATGTACACGGCCTCCGTGGTCCAGTGCTTGAGCGTTGGGCTCACGATCCGGAAGCTCCGGGTTCGAATCCCCGAAAAGTAAGATGATCCGTCGGAAGGCACGTTCAGCCGTTGGTCCCGGTTACTACTTACTGATTTAAGATGTGGGCGTTATATGAGTCATGCCAGGGGCCTTTGGCGGCTCAATAATAACCCTGTCACCAGGTTTAATGAGGTTGGTTATCCACTACAGCCCACTCGATAAGTATACGTTGTAGCAGAGTACAAACTCTGCACATACTGGCCTTTCGTTCTGACCGTCAATCTTTTCAAATTATGAAATTCTCATTCCATTCCGCATTTCCTTTCATTTTACACTGACTCATTGCATCCTCGACCTTCATAAGAAAAACATACATTATACTGTTTAGATCTGGCCGTGCCCTCTTATTCCTGATTTGTTTGTGAAGTGTTATTAATAAACTATATAT
Source organism: Pectinophora gossypiella (assembly GCF_024362695.1). NCBI lineage: Eukaryota > Metazoa > Arthropoda > Insecta > Lepidoptera > Gelechiidae > Pectinophora > Pectinophora gossypiella. Next base: position 1,852,059 of record NC_065415.1, on the reverse strand, counting down.
ATTCATGCTTGCTTCTAATTTATCATCGTTATCATCGTCATTCCTCTACTCTGCCGGCACGTCGGGATACCATCCTCACCACCCAGCGTGCTGGAATGTTGTACATTATGTTCTATATACATACATACAGGCGGGTAACCATCTCCGGCCCGCACCATTTCTTATCGGGCGCTGATGTCACCCTCTTTGGGTTTTACTTTAGTCTTAAATGCTCCCACTTACTTCTGCGCGGGGACTGTGTGTCGGTCGCATTTGCGTATCAAGCGGTGCATGGTAACAATGCGGTTTTTGTTTCAGTATTGAAGGCATCTTGACCGATACATTGTTACTTCCAGGTTCAGCGCTATTGGACGTGATAAGCGCAGCGATGAACATAACACCGTCAGTGATGACGGCGGCAGAGACGAGCCACGGCGCGTGCACACGCCTGCTGCGCGCCGCTGAAGACATCTCCAACTTTACTGGCAATGTGCAGGGGCATAAGGTAGGCAAGGTCTTCGTGACTTAAACTTCTTTTGTTAGAGATGTAATGTTGATAATTTCTGTAACATAACATAATATTTTTTTTTATTAAGTATTTTTTTTATTTCGTGAGTACTTTCTGTAAAGTAATGAGTAGTTTAATACACGCCAACAGTATAGATCAGTAAAAAAATCTTGAGTTTGGAGAATTACTGTTGAGTTTAAAATGGCCACATCGAAGAAATTCATCTAAGAAAACAATATTGCAATTTGACATTTGCGCATGTAAAAGTAAGTGCGCAATGCAAACAAATGTCAAATACCAATATTGCTTTCTTAGATGAATTGCTTCCATGTGGCCATTTTAACCCCCCTGTCATCATCAATTTAAGAGCCACGTTCTTGTCGAAGAGCACAACTGAAAGTATTAAATAAAAAAACGAAAAGTAAGATGATGCTTCTGAAGGCACGTTAAGCCGTCGGTCCCGGTTACTACTTACTGATGTAAGTAAGTAATCGTTACATGAACCATGTCAGGGGCCTTTGGTGGCTCAATAGTAACCCTGACCCAGGGTTGATGAGGTTGGCAATCCACCTCACAACCCACACGATAGAAGAAGACCACAAAGATATTGTTGAGTTTGAGTGTACAGCTCTTTTCATCATCATCAATTTAAGAGCCACGCTCTTGTCGGTGTAGCATTTTCCATTCCAGTCTATCAAAGGCCAATTCCTTGACTTCCCTATAAGACACGACGTTAACCTTCTCTTTAATCTGTTCCATGTAAGCTCTTCTTGGTCTTCCCCTTCCTCTCTTTCCTTCTAGCTTTCCTTCTATGATGTTTTTACAGCTCTTTTACTCGACGCGTGTCCTCTCCAGGTAAACCTAGCAGTGGAGCGGTTCCCGGTGCGCGAGGGCTTCAGCGGCGTGACGTGCGTGTGGTACAGCGCCGAGGGCGGCGCGGGCCCGCGCCTGCACTGCACCACCACCAACCGCACCGTGGCGCCGCTGCTGGCCGTCAGCGACGCGCTCATCCACGCCAGCGTGCAGGTGACGAATATACATTGCACACACACACAAACATTTGTTTAAGACATCAGGGGAGATCCATGGGCTAAATCTTAGAAATCCAAATAAACTATACTTACGAATAAATTGTGAGGTTATGTAATTGTCTACGTGACTGTAACAACACCAAATGTATGACATAGGTTATAATGACTTTTTGACATATTTCTACAAAGAGAATCAGGTCCAAATTATGATGGTAGGGAGTATTATTTCATACGAGTTTATTGACATTAGTTACAAACTGAAGTATGCAAGCGTTCCCCAGATAATAGGTATTTTCAAAACGTCAAGCCAGCGGGATCAAAGAACTGCCTTTATAACTTTGGAACCGTTGAAGTACTATTTCGGTATTTTGCAGGGGGTGAGTACTATTTCGGTACTAATTTTTGGCGTTTAAATCAAAGCGAAAGACCTTGTCGTTAACTCTCGCCAAATTTCGCTCACCGTCAAGCTAGCAAGTGTAATAAAACATGGCTATAAATCCAGAACCATGATGGTACTAATTTTTTTACAACAGGTACTATTTTTTTCAATAAGAGTACTAATTTTTGGTATGGTAAAATTATTTTTTCATGCCCATTTTTTTTTTTGAGGTCGCTAGCTTGACGCACACGAATCTTTTTAAAACATACACAAGAAACATTACAGTACAACAGGCCAGAGTCCAACTAGTCAAATCACTTTTTAGTAAACGACAGTAATAAGTAAATTCATATTTTTTATTTTTATTTTATTCTATTTTAATATCATATTTTATTCATAATTGGCTTTTAAGAGTAAATACTAGGTAAATAGAGACTGCTCTGTCAACTAAATTACACTGTAATTGACACATATATAGACCCCGAGTTATTCATTCATTTTAAAATTAACAATTGTTAATCTCCCGTCCCTTTCCTTTTCGGCGGAGAAGAAAATGACAGATATAACTTAAAAATAAAATTAGATGGTGTTTACAGGAATCAGCACCATTATTATTTAAACTTACTTAAAAACCAGCTGTAACCTAACAACTACCCATATTAACCAACAAATCGTAATTCCAGATACCACAATCGCTGCTCTACGCAACAACAGACTCCGGAACCCTGTTGCAGACCAACCCTGAGTCGTTAATAGTGGCTATGTATGGTGACGCGTCGCTTTTCCCCGTGCTGCCGGAGCGAGAGAATGACGGCCATATGAGGGTCCATCGCGCGAAAGACTACTACGGACGCAGCACCAAGCGCGAAGACATCAATATGGAAATCACGTCGCCTGTTGTTGGCTTCCAGTTGAGTGAGTATTGACAAGAATGGAGAGCCGTGGTAGCCCAGTTGGTAGAACGCTTGCCTCTTACTTTGGCGTCCCAGGTTCGAATCCAGCACAGGCCTAAATGTCGAATTTGTTTTCGAATTCATGTTTGGATCATAAATGATTATCACGTGCTCATCGGTGAAGGAAAACCCTGTGATTCTGGAAAAGTTCTATCCGATTCTGACCCGGGGTTCTTTTTCTAGGGCCATGTTTGTCCTGGCTAAAAATGTGATAAAATTCAGTGGGAGATTAAAATCTGTGAAATGGTATACATTATGGTATATAATTATTTATGCAGACTTAGTTATTCAGCAACAAATCTTGTGTCGATTTTAGTCCCCCACTGAATTTTATCACATTTTTAGCCAGGATAGATAGAACTTTTCCAGAATCATAGGGAAAGCGTAAGCTTTCATTACATGCAAGTCTCATCAGTGCCGAGTTTTGGACAAGTTTTGCCCATTGTCCTTTCCCAAGAATAATAAAATCTTGGGAAAGGATAATGGGCGAAATTTTACTGATTTTACTTAATTTTTTTTTTTTTGTATTAAGTATGATATGCTATGGGTCGTTACCTGAAATAAAGATTATTATTATTATAAATCTCAATTTCCAGCGAACGTATCGATCCGCGGGGACCTGCTGGAGCCGATCATAGCGACGGTGCGGGCGAGCTCCGTAGGCGGGGTCGATGGCCGCGCGGCCGTGTGGGACCCCGACACCCGCCAGTGGCAGGACAACATGACTGGTAAGACATACTGGGAGTGACATACATGTTGTGGTATCACCATTGTGGTGATATTATGGGAGGTATATTTCATCATCAGCCGTACGACGCCCACTGCTGGGCATAGGCCACCCCCAAAGATCTCCACGACGATCGGTCCTGCGCTGCCCGCATCCAGCGGCTTCCCGCGACCTTCACCAGATCGTCGGTCCACCTTGTAGCGGGCCTACTCACTGGAGGTATATTTATTAGTCCACAATTAGATGTCTCCTGTATAATGGAATTTACCTAACGTTATCTGTATATACTAAATATGTATATACAGATAACGGCCTCCGTGGTCCAGTGGTTGAGCGTTGGGCTCACGATCCGGAGGCCCCGGGTTTGTATCCCAGTGGGGACATATCACAAAATTAACTTTGTGATCCCTAGTTTGGTTAGGACATTACAGGTAGAAAGTAAGATGATCCGTGCTTCGGAAGACGCGTTAAGTCGTTGGTCCCGGTTACTACTTACTGATGAAGTATTTAGTCGTTACATGAGCAATGTCAGGGGCCTTTGGCGGCTCAATAATAACCCTGACACCAGGGTTGGTATTCCACCTCACAACCCATATGATAAGAAGATGAAGACTGTATATTATTATATTATTTGGTTCTCACATAGATATGTAAACTCATAAAGTTCACAGCATACAATGACCCCGATTCCTGCAGACACCGCCTAATTTTATTTTAAGTTATATCCGTCATTTTCATATCCATCGAAAAGGAAAGGGACGGATGATTCACAGCTCTTAATTTTAGGAAGAATGAGTAAACGAATGAATAACCCGGGCGAATCAAAAGGTACGTCGCTGGTATGCAATCCGTTTGACGTGCTGTCTACTCAATTGTGTCGGGTTATTGACGGATGTAAAATTTTTAGACGGTTGGTTTAGATTTGTGCTTAAAATTGACGTGTGTTGCATAAATTTTATGCTTGTCGATTACCCGTCCCTTTCCTTTTCGGCGGATAAGAAAATGACAGATATAACTTTAAATAAAATTAGATGGTATTTATAGGAATTAGCACCAATATATAAATAAAAACTATATTGTGTCACTACATACTTAATAACATTTTTATCCTTATTTTCATAACACAAACCTACGGGATACTTCCCATAGGACGGGAGTCATAAAATTTGGCAAGAAAGAAGGTTTACAGCACAAGTAAAGGGAAAAATCCGAAAATTGTGTAGTGTCATCACAAAAAATAATCATTATGCAATTACAAACTTATTTGCAGTTGGCAAAACAATCGCGACCTATATCGATGTATGGAGCGAACAGTTTTTCAACGGCATTTTTTTTTGCCTACATCATCGTCCTAGCATTATCCACAGGGTCCGCTTACCTAACCTGAAGATTTCATAGTTCCCTCCGGGTGAGAGCCTTCAGCGCTCCCCATTTGTCCGGCCAAGTAGTTAATGCCATCTGCGGCAAATCTACAATAAGTCACGTCAAAAAAAAAAAACATAGTTCCGGTTTTTTACAGAAGCGACAACACACAGGGAAAACCAGCCCAATATAGTTTAGGTCACATACCTCCGAAAATGCATTTCTCGGGAATGTGGGTTTCCTCACGATGTTTTCTTTATTGCGATTACAAACTTTTTGCGGTTGGCCTCTAGTTTTTTGTGTGTCAGTTCAGTACACTATTAAATACCGCTACTCTTTTCAGATTGCAGAATATCCCACGTGATATCAGAAATGGTGATCATCAGCTGCACAAGACTCGCTTACGTTGGTCTACTTCAGAACGTGGAGACCGGCATATACGGAGCCCGCACCGACGGCGCGAGATTCAAGGTATCTCACCCCGCAGTTTATGTAGGAAGCCTTATTCTAATAGGTTGTGTTAGCTGCGCCACATTAACGTATATCATGTGCTACCCCGCCATACTGATGGCTAAGAAAACCAAACATGCCCTCATAAACACTTGGATAGCCATAGGACTACTCTGCTTCATGTATACCTTAGGCATCTACCAAACAGAAGACGTCAAATTGTGCCAGATTTTAGGACTGCTAATACACTATCTGTCTCTTTCATGCCTGTTATGGATGTGTGTGTCGGCTAGTAATATGTACAAGTGGGTGACAAAGACGCATAATCCTGTTAGGACTCCAGAAGAAGATATACCACCTGACGTTCCAGTTCAGAAACCTATATTAGGACTGTATTTAGTCGGTTGGGGTATTGCTCTGATCGTCTGTGGGATTTCTGGAGCTGTTAACTTAAAGGACTACGCCGGTTATTCCCAATGTTTCTTAAGTACCGCCCCGGCTCTAAGCGCTTTATTCGTACCTGGAGGTATACTGCTAATGTTCTTATTAGTACTATTCCTCCTAATCCGTTGTACTATAAGAAGCATGAACGTACAGTTATCAGAAGGCACACAAGCGACTGAAAATGTCGATTTGGAAATGTGGGAACCGAATCAGGCGAATGAAAACGCTGAAAGAAGAAGTATTAAGTCAGCGGTAGATTCCGAAGTCGACGACATAGAACATACGCCGATAATACAGCTTCGAGCGCAAGTTATTGTGTTATGTTTGTATATGTCTGTATGGACATGTGGGGCAATAGCTGTGTACAGGCCTTTACCAGCTTACCTGCCATATCAGGAAGACATCTGCAGTATTATATACGCAGTTTGCGCTACTGTCTTGGGCACTTTTATTCTATTCTTCTACGGAATCGCGAGAAGTGACGTCAGAGCCCAATGGTCTATGATGCATTGCTATTTGCAGAAAAGCAAGCAATGTTGTAGGAACAGAAGCGTTTTCGATACAAATCAATCGAATTTGCCGTCGAACCAAACCGCAGCGCCATTGGCACATCCCATACCAAACGATAACAGATCCAGGTCTGGTAGTAGAAGCTCTAACAGAACTAATTCAAAGACCAACAACAGTGGAACTTTTAAAGCCGGTGCTGAACTGAACGGACAGACGCTGCAAAAAGATCTACTCAAAAACACGAATGGAAAAACCCCAAATATAAACTTAGTAGTCTTACACAGACAACAGTATAGATCTAATAACTCTATGATGACATATCCAGATTCTTCAAATGTTGGACCAGAAGTGTTCTACAATCCCAATCAAATGAACGTTGCTAAAAAATTCTTCAAGAAACAAAGGCAGAATATGAAGAGGAATTGTCTCGAACTGCCTTCGAGACG